>NC_045554.1:43419036-43585369 GCF_009769535.1 Thamnophis elegans | reverse complement strand
TGGAGATAATTGGCAGCAGGCGGTCTCTCAAGTACCCAGTTCCAATACCATGAAGGGCTTTATAAGTGACGACTAGCGCCTTGAAGTGTATCCGGAGACCAATAGGCAGCCAGTGCAGCTCGCGGAGGATAGGTGTTACGTGGGTGAACCATGTACATAAGCACATAAGGAGCAAGGTTAACATAGAACGCATAGACTTTTTCCTTCACGTAACGTTACTTCTGTGCATCTTGGACAACAATGCATTTTAGTTAAGCAATGCTAGGGATTCGAACCGCCAAACTGCCGTCCTTTCGATTCGACAAGCTCAGCGCCTTAGCCACTGAGCCACTGTGTCCCGTTCTAATGGAAGAACTAGGAAATAGAAACTTCCCATCAAAATATGCTAGGATCCTGCTATTGTAACCATGACTAAATTTTCCCGGGATCACAAATCTTGTCCATTTTTCTTACCTCTTGCTTACCCAAGGGCCAAGTGATTTTATTTATATTTATTTATGAAATGCTTATGCCGCCCATCTTTGCTATAAGGTGACACAATGATCCAGACTTAAAGCAAGTCAGTGCTTCCGTTGCCAACTTTTATCTGTAAGCATCCTTCATTTAATCTCTAACTAGCTGATAACCCAGCATTGCCCGGGTATTTATATATAGGGGGAAAATGTCTGGACCAAACATAATTTCTAATGTTGGATTTTCCCCCTTACCAGAGGGAGCCCCCTTGTGGAGGACTGTGAAGCCGCTACCATGGCAACTCTGTACAGTAGAAGACCTCTAAGGTCCCTTCCAATTCTGTTATTCCATTCTATTCTAAATCTGAAGGCAGGCACACTTATCATAAATTTTAATGAGGGTATTGGGAAAGCGATTTCACTATTTCAATATCTTGACATTTCAGAACCGTGAGATAATATGTTGATTCAATTACATGCTGCAAATATGTACAAACCTCCTAATAATGTGTTCCCTTTAAAATGAATATAAAATCAATTATTTTAGATCTTTGTTCATGTTTTATCAGCCCTATTTTAATTTCAGGCTAAGGTTGTTCATGAGTATTGTGTATATATAAAACACCGACAAACATATGTAGAAGCCATTTTACAGCAGTACAGTAGAAGCCATTTTAAGGCACAACAGGCTGTATCTTAGCAGAATACACAACTCGAGGGGTGTTAGGGGTGTCTTACCCCCACAGTATCTTTTTCCAGAGAGTAAATCATCTTTGTACCAAATTTGGTTGAAATTGCTCGACACACACACACACACACACACACACACACACACACACACACACACACAAAGATAGATTTAAAATTCTGATCGGAGATTCATATTTTCCTTTTGGAATAGGGTAATCTTCCCCACATTTCCAGAGACATCAAACGGCCTCTTTTCAGGCAGTTGCTTCCTCTTGTGTCTTCCAGGGTCACAAACCATGGAAAGCCATTTTATTATTAGCTATCTTCCAGGAGGTCTTTATTGTCTCGAAAATTAAAGCTTTCTGAGCCTCTTCCTCTGCGAGAGACATCAAAGGGAGATAACGGTGCTTGCTAGTAATTATGGTAGCTTAATTTCCTTAGTCTCCACTTGTTTACAAGGCTGGTTTTCTTTTCTTCGAGATGGATATAATTTTCAACGGTGACTTCAGACATGATGGCGGTGGCCAGTTTTCTAATACCCAGCATAGATGCCCAAGCTACACATTCTAAGTGATGCAGTTTCTACTCATTGGTAGTGTCCCATATTTTTGGAAGCCTCCTGTGTATATAGACTAACAGAGCTGGAAGGGACCTTGGAGGTCTTCTAGTCCCACCTCCTGTTCAGGTAGGAAACCCTACACCACACAAATCGTTGTCTAATGGAGGTGGATAAAAAAACAATGATCAGAGTTGAAGTCCTCAAGTCTTAAAGTTGCCAAGGTTGGAGACCCCTGCCTACTGCATCTTTGCTCTGAGCCAGCTAAGGTAAAGGTAAAGGTTTCCTTTGCACATATGTGCTAGTCGTCCCCGACTCTAGGGGGCAGTGCTCATCTCCATTTCAAAGCCAAAGAGCCAGCCTTGCCCAAACACGTCTCCATGGTCATGTGGCCGGCATGACTAAACACCGAAGGTGCACAGAACTCTGTTCCCTTCCCACCAAAAGTGGTTCCTATTTTTCTACTTGCATTTTTTACATGCTTTCGAACTGCTAGGTTGGCAGAAGCTGGGACAAGGAAAGGGAGCTCAACTCCATTAGGTGGCACTAGGGATTCGAACCGCTGAACTGCTGACCTTTCTGATCGACAAGCTCAGCATCTCAGCCACTGAGCCACCACCTGAGCCAGGTAGCTGGGCTCAAAAAAGGGAATTTGGTGGCAAGAGGTATTTCAACCACAAGGAAACGGAAAGGGTGTGGTCGTTTCACCCTCTACCCACTGCCAGCAGAAATCTGTGCTTTCTTGACAATCGGTGCCTGTATATAACCGAAGAATAGAGTTGGAAGGGACCTTGTAGGTCATCTAGTCCAACCCCCACCCAAGCAGGAGCCCTTACACCATTTCTGACAGATGGCAGTCCAGTCTCTTCTTGAAAACCTCCAGTGATGACATTTCTGCAACTTCCGAAGGCAACTTCTGTTCCATGGGATGATTGCTCTCACTGTCAGAAAATTTCCTTATTTCCAGGTTAAATCTCTCCTTCTTCAGCTTCCATCCATCATTCCTTCTCTGGCCTTCAGGTGCTTTGGAAAATAGTTTGACCCCCTTCCTCTCTGTACCATGGATATTTATGTCTACATCTAAATACACACGTATGTTTGTCGGTGTTTTATATATACACAATACTCATGAACAACCTTAGCCTGAAATTAAAATAGGGCCGATAAAACATGAACAAAGATCTAAAATAATTGATTTTATATTCATTTTAAAGTGAACACATTATTAGGAGGTTTGCACATATTTGCAGCATGTAATTGAATCAACATATTATCTCATGGTTCTGAAATGTCAAGATATTGAAATAGCGAAATCGCTTTCCCAATACCTTCATTAAAATTTATGACAAGTGTGCCTGCCTTCAGATTTAGAATAGAACGGAATAACAGAGTTGGAAGGCACCTTGGAGGTCTTCTAGTCGAACCCCCATTGCGGAGTTCTTCATGGCTCACATCAGAATAAGCGGCTCTATGGGCTGAAATCCGGCCTCCTCCGGGTTCCGTCTACCAGCCAATGCCATCTGGCTACTACCCGGGGAAGGGCCTTCTCTGTTGCAGCTCCGGCCCTTTGGAATGAACTCCCCGTGGAGATTCGGACCCTCACCCCTCTCCAGGCCTTCTGGAAAGCCATCAAAACCTGGCTGTGCCGGCAGGCCTGGGGTTGATGAGTTCCCCTCCCCTCTCGACTTGTATGGCCATATGACTCTTGTGTATTTTAATTATATGTATTGTGTTTGTATCCCCTTTCCCCTTTTGAGTTGTTCGCCGCCCTGAGTCCCTCCCAGAGAAGGGCGGCATACAAATAAATTAAATCTGAAATCTGAAATACTGGGGTTTGATTGAGCTGTAAATTAACCCTCCATAATTTAATCTAAAAGACCAAAATGTATTTTCTTCCAGTTTGTATGGAATGATTTACGCACCACATCAGGGTTTCAGACCATCTCTTTAATGCTTTGTAAACATACAAACATTTCTGTATCTAAGAAAGCTTTGTGTGTGTGTGTGTGTGTGTGTGTGTGTGTGTGTGTGTATTCATAGATTTTCATGGGTGTAGGTATGCTGGTCTTGTTGTATTCGGGTCTTTTCCCATGTAAGACATGGGCTCTGTTGCTCCAAGCAGATTGGTTGGCTGTGTTGTAACATCTTGATTAGCCAGTGAGCCAGCACTCCATACCCACCCACCAGTATTTATAGAGGGACAGCAGCTCCGATCACGCTTTGCTCGCACAGGCACGAGGCCGAAGATACCAGCCTGAAGATGATGAGTGGGACCTCGTCGAAACGTCGCCAAGATACTCTCAATCTTACATGGGAAAAGACCCGAATACACCAAAACCTGCATACCTGTAGCCGTGAAAATCTATGAAAATATCGTAGAGAAATTTCTCCTCAGTTCTAAGTTGCTTCTCTCCTTGATTAGTTTCCACCCATTGCTTCTTGTTCTATCTTCAGGTGCCTTGGAAAATAGTTTGACTCCCTCTTCTCTGTGGCAACCCCTGAGATATTGGAACACTGTTATCATGTCTCCCCTAATCCTTCTTTTCATTAAACTAGACCTACCCAGTTCCTGCAACCGTTCTTCATATGTTTTAGTCTCCAGTCCCCTAATCATCTTTGTTGCTCTTCTCTGTACTCTTTCTGGAGTCTACACACGCGCGCGCACAGACACACACACACAAAAACACAAACACACACACAATTTATAAACATTCTTAAATACAGTGTATGAACACAGAGTATGTCAGTTACAGAGAAAAACCAGGAAAAAGAAAATCATGGTAAATATTAACACATGAACTCATAATAGTGACTATAATGTGATAACATTTATATTAACTATAATTGCAATAGTATAACCAAATAATTTACATTTTGTAGATGATCATACTTCTAGTTGGAAACCATCTCTATTTTAATACAGTCATTCATACTCTTTCCCCCTCTAATTCCTACCCAATGTCTCTAGCTCTTCCTAAAAACTGTTCCATATCCGGTGAGTATTCTGAGTCTATTTTTCATTTTAAAAGTTAGCCTATCCATTTCAGCACATTCTAATTTTTTTCCGAATTACTTCCTCATCTGGCAGAGTGTTTTCATTTTTCCAGTATTGGGCAAATATAATCCTTGCTGCTGTCAGTATACGTAAGACTAAATAAGCTTGATATATGTTTTTCATTCATATTTTAACTTCTGCTCCGAAATGCTGGCTGCATAGAAATTAAGTCAGCTCCAAAAAAAAACACAAAACACTTGAATAGATTTCGGTGGGATAAAATCCAGTTGTTTAAACCAATTGAGCCCTCTTATTTTAATCTCTGAAGCTGCTGAGTTTCTATGGGATGTAATCCTGATGTTACTGTAAATGTTGTCTACAGTAGGACCCTCCGAGTAATTTTTTTAAAAAGCTTCTTTTTGCTATATTTACTGTATTCAAATCCAGAATTATCCCCCCATAATGCTCTTTCAGAAACAAGAAACAAAAGTTTCACTGTGGAAGTGAATTGAAAGCAAAGCAGGAGCTGTGAAAAGTGAAACTTTTTTGGGGGGTGGTGGGGTTCCCACCCCCCACCCCCTGCCTGGTGATTAATACACCTTTCTGCCAAAATTGAAACTTCTTAACGGAGTGCATTGAATACAAAGTAAAGGAATTCTGCCTTTTGGATCTGATCTGCTGGCTAAGCTCTATAGATAAGGCTCTAACAGTGAGTGGCTTTCATTCTTGACAAAGGATGTTTTCATAAAAAGGTCGGAGCAAAGGTCTTTTATATTGTGATAGCAGGAACAGGAAATGGCATATTAATGGCGATTCATGCCAGGGTGGTCTATTGAATATGGCAAAACCAGTCTTTGCCCCTCCGCAGATACACACACACAAACAAAAAGATTTGGTTGTGTGTTTGTGTGTGTGTGTGGCAGGGAGTCTCATGGAAGCGTTTCTATTTCTTTGCATCAGCCTATATTTCTTCTTGTATTGAGTGTAGATAGATAAAGAACACGATGTGTTATCCTGTAGTTACTGAATTTCACTTAGGTTTCTGTGTAGGGGGGGAAGGGTGGATGGATGGGTACTGCTTGGAGGGGGGAAAAAAACCTGATTTTTTTTAATGAGCCAAAAATACAGGCTTCTAGCCCAAAATAGAACATAAGCTAAGAAATCTCCCATAGATTTCAACTAACGTTGCATCATGTCACGGATAAAGGCAAATATACATGTCCCAGGATAATGTTGCAGAATCGGACACTGGGAGCAGAGGTTTATCTTCTGAGCTTTCAGACATGTGCTGAATAGGAAGAGGAAAGAATTATATCTACAGTGTCAAGTCAAAGTAATGCTGGAACACCCCCACCCCCCCAATGTGGTATTCAGTCAGTTCTGACAGCTTCTGGAGAACCGGTAGCGGAAATTTTGAGTAGTTCAGAGAACCGGCAAATAGGCTGGCCCCGCCCCCCGCTGCCTCCCAGCCTCCTGATCTTCTTTTGGTGCCCTGAATAGGAGAACGGACCTGGAAAGCAGGTTAATGGGATGGGGAGGAAATAGGGATTTTGCAGTAACCTGCCATGCCCACCAAGCCACACCTATCAAGCCACACCCACAGAACCAGTAAAAGATTTTGACTCCCACCACACACACACAGACATGAACTTGAATCCAAAATGCACATTACCACTGTCAAAAGTACCATGATTTGACATTATAGATACAATTCACTCCTTTTCATTTTAGCAGGCCAGGCATTCCAGAGTTATGCTGGAACACACCCACTCACACCCTGAAGGATGTTAGGGATGTCTTACTCCCTTTTTTCCAGAGAGTGTCATCTGTGTACCTAGTCATTTCAGCAGCTGAGGCATTACAGAGTTATGCTGGAATACACACACACACACACACACACACACACACACACACGCACACACAGACAGCCATTTTTATAGAGAGAGATTATCATAGAAAGTAGTGGAACAGTGACAAGAAACTGTGAAGTTTCTTTTGTAAAGAGAAGTTTGCTTTAGCATACATCTTGTGTGATGTGCGAATCATCTCGATTTGAATTGATTGGGACTTTTAAATAGAATTGGACTGATAAACTGAACTCACGATTTGAATCCACTCAGACCTAATTCATCAAGGGCTAGTTTCTATCATTGGATAGAACAATTTACCAATCTTATTCAATTCCATGCTTAGGCCCTTTTTTCTTTCAATGAGATACTCGTATCTTTGTTCTGTCTCTCTAAGAAAGCTCTCTTTTATCCCTTTTTTCTAAACAAAATCCCACCCTTTTCTAAAAAAAAAAAAAAAACTTTATTATTGTATCTAGTATGCACATTATTTCATTGCTTCAGCATTCATCAGCTTTGTGTTAAGATAATGGCAAACTTTTAAATAAAGTATTTAAGTGCTAAGAGGCAGAAACCTTTATCACATGTCTGACTAGTTATCAATGATTAAACTACACATTTTCCTATCACATTTCCTATCCTTTCTTCAACACCTTAATTTCACAGCTTTATTTTGGGTCTCTGATCATTTTCAAATACCATACAAGAACGTTATTTTTTTTTAATTCAAAAATAATCCCAACAAACCAAAACGTAACACAATTATTTATGACATTTGGTGTTCAGCGTTAGTTACAACCTAGAAGGGAAAGACATGTTACAACACTGGAGTCATGAGCATGAATAGCTCACGACTTATATTATATGCTGGGATTGGAAAGTTCACAAACTTTGTTTGTTTGTTTTCTTCTGAGCTAGGTAACATGGTCAGCACTTTGTCACAAAGAAGTGGGGTTGCTGGATTTTATATATATATATATATTTCCCTGGCTCAGCTGATAAAGGAGGAGAACCTTGTGGCTTAGTGGTTAACACAACTGCCTAATATGTAATACAGCACAGGTTCAAATCCCAGTAAGGGTATGGCTAGCTGATGAGAGCTAAATAGCTTGAAATAGATCTATACTAGTCTCCCTTTATTTATTTATTACCACAAATACAAAATACACACACACACACACACACACACACACACACACACACATTAGGCTCCAAGATCACCGCAGATAAGGATTGCAGCTAAGAAATTAAAAGACGCTTGCTCCTGGGGAGGAAAGCTATGGCAAATATAGACCAATATAGGCAAATCCTACTAAAAAGCAGAGACATCACCCTGCCAACAAAAGTGTGTCTAGTCAAGGCTATGGTTTTCCCAGTTGCAATGGATGGCTGTGAAAGTTGCACCATAAGGAAGGCTGAATGCCAAAGAATGGAGGCCCTTCGAACTATGGTGCTGGAGAAGACTCCTGCAAGTCCCTTGGACTGCAAGGCAATCCAACCAGTCAGTCCTAGAGGAGATCAACCCTGACTGCTCTTTAGAAGGTCAGATCCTGAAGAGGAAACTCAAAGACTTTGGCCACCTAATGAGAAGGAAGGACTCACTGGAGAAGAGCCACATGCTGGGAATGATTGAGGGCAAAAGAAGGGGATGACAGAGAAACAGGTGGCTGGATGGAGCCACCGAAGCAGTAGGCATGAGCTTAAATGAACTCCAGTGGGTGGTAGAGGACAGGAAGGTCTGGAGGAACATTGTCCATGGGTCAGAAATGACTTTGCAACTAACAACAAATTATTCTTTCTTATATGTGTATTGATGACTGGGTTTGTGATAGTGAAGAAGGCACTCTGGGCTCTTGGTGTGCCAGTTAGTAATCATGTTAATCTGTGTTTAACCTTATCTAGTGGCTCCACAGTCTTCCTACCATATATGTTTGTGTTCAATTTAGGGACTAAAAATTCCCATTCTGTCTTCTTCAGACGTTAGACCTTTGTGATGACCTAATCCTGTAAAATTATGAACAGCTAGCTCAAAGGTAGAGTAGGGAAATTACTATTTATCCTAAGACAGAAAGACTAAGGGCTATCGTGGTTCTGACATATGAGTAATTCTGCCGTATGATCCAACTTCTGAACTCCTTCTAATGAGGTTTTCTGTTCGCTACTATAGAGGTAAACGAGCCAGCCTTAGATTCCCTTGGGAGATAATTTGTAATGTCTATTCACCTCCCTTTCCTTCCCATTAATAATCTGTGCCAACACCTTGAGTTGTGAAAGATAATCCAAAAAAAGAATAAATGTTATTAAACATTGTGTAGAAGAAATCATGTGCTTGGCAGAGGCAAAAAATATTACCACTTTTGCATATTTAAAACAAGCAGCAGGCAATCCATATATTCATAGCAGAGGTAATTTTTCTACTACTGGTTTTCTGAAGACTATTGAGCTTCAGCCAAGAGCTTCAGAGTTAGATGTAGGCTTCCCTAAAACCCAGCTTGTTGGAAAAATAAGATGCTTTTTAAATGGCTATCTTCTTTATGTTGGGTCAGGGGTTGTACGATGGGGTCAACCCACTTAGGGGTGGTCCCATATACAGGGCGGGGCATAACCTTTTCCTAGGGGGTCACAGCAACACTTGTAATAACAACACAAATAATTCATACACCATTCGAAAGCCCATCAAAAACTGAGTTTATTGACACGATTTAATAGTCAGTATGACCACCATTAGCCCTTCGAACAGCATTCAAACGAGGTGGATAAGAACACAACAAATCTTCAAACAGTTCCGTTCGATTTTCCAGATTTTTCAACACAGTTTCCAAATTCATTCTCAAAGTTTCAACCGAATATCGATTTTGACCTTGCTCCTGAATCATCAGAGCTTCCACTTCATCCTTAATTATGGCCCCAATGTTCTCTGCCGGATTGAGATCTGGCGAATTGAGATCTGGCTCCAGCATCGCGAGCCTCTCGAAAGGCAATGCATTTTATTCTGTCAATGATCCTTTGTTCTTCCGAATCGAATTTTCCAGCCATTCTTAAAGCAAATTTAACATTTAATAGCTCATTCAATTCAGTTTTTTATGGGCTTTAAAATGAGGTGTCGCGGAAGTTGTAAACTGCTGTCGATCTTGCTGTGACCCCCTAGGAAAAGGTTATGCCCCGCCCTGTATAGTCATAATCAAGATAGTTCAAGAAAGATGAAGAAAGATAGTTCAAGATCAAGGAGAGCAGTTCAGATGGATCGTGGCACGACAAAACCGCGGTCCACTAAAGCGCACCCGATTAAAGCGCGTCGCTGACGTCATCAGGAGCGCGACAACAGCGACCGCGGAGAAATAAGGGCGCTTTAAAAAGCGCTTTGAAAGCAAGCCGATTCAAGTTAAGGTAAGGGTTAGGTTTAGGGTTGGGGTTAGGGTTAGGTTAAGGGTTAGGTTTAGGTTTAGGGTTAGGTTAAGGGTTAGGTTTAGGGTTAGGTTTAGGGTTAGGTTAAGGGTTAGGTTTAGGGTTAGGTTTCGGGGGGTTAGGTTTAGGTTTAGGTGTTAATTTTAGCTTTAGTGCTCACAGCGTGCTTTTTCGTCGCGCTGTGATGACGTCAGGTACGCGGTTTCGTCAAGCGCGCTTTAGTCGAAAGCGGTTTTGTGGTGGAACCCAGATGGATAAGGTAAAAGTGAAGGTTCCCCTCGCATATATGTGCTAGTTGCACCCAATTCTAGGGGGCAGTGCTCATCTCCACTTGAAAACTGAAGAGCCAGGGCTGTCCAAAGACATCTCTGTGGTCAGCATGACAGATTGATAGACCAGGAAAAAAAGCAACTCCATGTCTACCTCCAGCCCCTACTGGAGCAACTGCCATTTCTGGAACTGTCCATGGTACTGCAGATCATTTGCCATTCTTCCTTGCCTTGTGGCCAAGTGTTAAAGAGGAATTTGGACCTTCCCCGTTCATCTCTCAATGGGCCTAAAGCAGGGATGTCCAACCTTGGCAACTTTAAGACTTTAAAACAGGCTGGCTAGGGAATTCTGGGAGCTGAAGTCCACAGGTATGAAAGTTGCCTAGGTTGGGCACACCCCTGGACAAAAGCATCCCTAGTTTGGAAGCCATCTCTGTGCTTCTGTCAAAACCTTGAAAGAAATGTCAAAGATCTTGACCAGTGGTGAAATTCAATTATTTTTTTACTACCAGTTCTGTGAGCATGGCTTGGTGGGCAGGGTGTGGCTTGTGGGCATGGCTTGGTGGGCATGGCAGGGGAAGGATACTGCAAAATCTTCATTACCACCCCACTCTGATAGGCCAGACAGAGGTGGCATTTGCCGGTTCACCAAAGTACTCAAAATTTCTGCTCCAGTTCTCCAGAACCTGCTGGATTTTACCCCTGATTCTGATCATTTATTTATTTATTTATTTATTTATTTATTTATTATTTATTTATTTGTCTTGTATGCCGCCCACTCCCGGAGGACTCCGGGCGGCTCACAAAAGACAAGGGAAAGGGGGGAACAAGACAAAGACAACATATTAAAAACAAAACCAACATTCACAATTTCTATGGAGGTAGATGCTTCTCAGCTCCCCCCAGCCTGCTGGAACAGCCAGGACTTGGTGGCTTTGCGGAAGGCCGGGAGGGTAGTAAGGGTCCGGATCTCAACAGGGAGCTCGTTCCAGAGGGCCGGAGCTGCAACAGAGAAGGCTCTCCCCTGGGGAGTCGCCAGCCGACATTGGCTGGCAGATGGAATCTGTGATCATGCCACAAAATGTTATTTCATATGATCCTTTGTTGAGTCAGACCAGATACAAATCTTTCAGTTATAAAATTTGACCCCTTCCAAGTCAAATACCATTCTATTCCAGTTGGGTTCTACTCATAATGGAGTTTCAGCCTCCTTCCTCTAATCCAGAGGTCTTCAAACTTGGCAACTTTAAGACTTGTGGACTTCAATTCTGGGCATTGAGGTCCACAAGTCTTAAAGTTGCCAAGTTTGGGAACCCCTGCTCTAATCCCACTACTACGTTCTTTCCCTACTATTCAAAGGTAGGCTTCTCTGAAATAGAACAAAACCATCCCAATAGGGACTAATAAATATAATTACAGATGCCAGAATTTTCTCCTTAAGTGAAGATTATGTGTAGAGTGGCATTTCCTGCCACAAGACCATTTTATTAAAGAAGGTGGATTGGGAAAAGACAGGAGAAAGATGCACTAGGATGAGAGAACGTCCTTCAAAACTTCAAACATTTGACACAAAAGCGGAAAAGTTTAAATGAGTTTTTGGAGTGAACCCACAGGGGCTACCCCTACCTCAACTCCACAATGTCTAATCTATCCCTCTTAAAATACCCAATGCTTTTTTTTTAAAGGTAAAATAACAATAGTCAGTTTATATTATTAACACTTATTTTATTTTCAGTTGACAAAAAATAGGTGAGAGCAGATGTTTGTCATTGCTAAGGAATAATTTCTTCTGTTAAGATTTCACATTATCTTGTTTTAGAACTGTTGGCTCATTATGATTCTGTGATGACTATTAATATGTTTCATACTGCACTTGGTGTACTGGCTCACATATTTTTGACGCCTGTGTGACATGTTAATGCGAAGGAGGAGGAAAAGGAGCAGCAGCAGCCAAAGAAACTTTTTCCTTCTGAAGATTTGAAGATGCTCAAATCTTTATTATGTTGGATGTAAAATGGAGTCACATTTGATCATTATTTGCTGCTAGACTCTGATGTAGATCCTGGTATTGGTTTTTAATGCCCGAAAACGCTTATATTTTGTTACTCTGAGCAGGGTTGTTTGTTTGCCTTACCCTTAATTGCCTTTGAGAATCTTGTGAAACTTGCAGGCTCCTTCTGAGAAAAATACATTTAAGTGCATAAAATAAAATACATAGATAGAGTCTGTATTATAAAGAACCAATTATGCTCAATATATAGTTATTAAAATGTTAACAATAATAAACATGCAATGTGGATAGATAGGTAGACAGATAGATGAAAGATAGATGAAAGATAGATGGATAGATAGATAGATAGATAGATAGATAGATAGATAGATAGACAGACAGACAGACAGACAGACAGATGGACGATAGATAGACAGTAGAGATAATAGGCAGATATAGACAGACAGACAAACAGACAGATAGATAGATGGATGGATGGATACATAGATAGATGAAAGATAGATAGATAGATAGATAGATAGATAGATAGAAGATAGATATAGATGAAAGAAAGAAAGAAAGATAGATGATAGATAGATAGATAGATAGATAGATAGATAGATAGATGATAGATATGGATGGCTAGGTGATAGATAGATAGATAATAGATGATAGATAAATAGATAGATAGATAGATAGATAGATAGATAGATGATAGACAGACAGACAGACAGACAATAGATAGAATAGAGATGATAGACAGATATAGACAGATAGATAGACAGACAGACAGACAATAGATATTCAGTAGAGATGATAGACAGATATACACAGATAGACAGACAGACAGATAGATATGATAGATGAAAGATAGAGATAGATGAAAGATAGATAGAGAGAGAGAGAGAGAAAGAAAGATGATAGATATAGATGAGTAGATTATAGATAGATAGAGAGAGAGAGAGATAGACAGACAGACAGAGATGATAGATGGTTAGATACCTGGATAGCTATAGCTAGCTAGCTAGATATCTCATTATTAGGTTAGTCATGCCGTTGTTAAGTGAATCTGGCTTCCCTCTTGACTCTGCTTGACGGAAGGTCGCAAAAAGGAGTCACGTGATCCTGGAACAACCGTCATATGTAGGGTACATGCCAGTTGCCAAGATTCTGAATTTTGATCACATGGCCCTGGGGATGCGGCAGTTGCAGTTGTACAGTGTGAAAAATGGCCGTGAGTCACTTTTCCCAGTGCCGTCGCAACTTCGAACAGCCACTAAACCAACGGTCATCAAGTCAAGGACTAACCCACCTGGAAAAACCGAGGCTGTCCCGGTTATCCAGATCCTCTGCTTGAGGACAGCATCGTTTTCCCAGGGCTGCCCAGTTCCTTTGGATTCTTATTATTTTTTTTTTAATCCCTCCCTGCCCTTGTACAATATGGCAGTAATTTTACATCGCAGGGACTCCTTCTGCGGAGAGTTACAAGATAGGCTGTAATCAAAAATCAATGACTCAAACAGAGCTTCCTCGTCCTGTGATGCAGTTATGTCATTTGATAGCATCCACCCCGATCGCTTTAAATATAATCCATTGTTGTTTCAGCATGCAGAGGTTAACAGGGAGTGCGATGCCTGAGTTCCCAGCAATTACCTCTGATTATAGGGACAGCATTTTCATGCCGTGACTCTTGCTTGCTCCTAGAAATAATATTTGGAGACCATAGCGGTGGCAGTCAATAGCACGCCGTGTCCTCGCCCCGGCTTCGTGGTTGGATCAATACCGCTCCTGCGGAGTTATGAGAATGCGGTCCCCTCCCAGGCAATCATTGCTCTAACGAAGCAGCCTTTTGAGGACGCGGAAATGATAATAACACGATGCTGAAATCATTTCCTCCACCTCACGTTCTCCACAACGGAGCTTAACATTTGGGTTGCTAAGTGAGACGTTGGTTATGGGGACTTTGCCCCGTTTTCACAACCTTTTTCTTGCCGCCGTTGTTAAGGAGTGAATCCCGGCGGTGGGTAAGTTAGAGACATGGTTCTTTGGCGAAACTGGCGCACCCCCCTGTTGACTTTGCTTGTCCAAAGCCACAAAAGTGGAATTGTGTGACCCGGGACAACACAACCATCATAAATATGAGATAGTTGATCATGTGAACACAGGGATGCTGAAATGGTTGTATGGTCACTTTTTTCAGAGTTGATCTGCCTGCCTGCCTGCCTGCCTGCCTGCCTGCCTGCCTGCCTGCCTGCCTGCCTGCCTATCTATCTATCTATCTATCTATCTATCTATCTATCTATCTATCTATCTATCATCCATCCATCCATCCATCCATCCATCTATATCTATCTATCTACAATCTACCATTATCTATCTATCTATCTATCTATCTATCTATCTATCTATCTATCTATCTATCTTTCTTTCTATCTATCTATCTATCTATCTATCTTCTATCTATCTATCTATCTATCTATCTATCTATCTATCTATCTTCATCATCATCATCATCATCATCATCATCATCTATCGTCTATCTATCATCCATCCATCCATCTATCTATATCTGTCTATCTACAATCTACCATCTATCTATCTATCTATCTATCTATCTATCTATCTATCTATCTATCTATCTATCTATCATCCATCCATCTATATCTATCTATCTACAATCTACCATTATCTATCTATCTATCTATCTATCTATCTATCTATCTATCTATCCATCATCTATCTTCTATCTATCTATCTATCTATCTATCTATCTATCTATCTATCTATCTATCTTCATCATCATCATCATCTATCGTCTATCTATCATCCATCCATCCATCTATCTATATCTGTCTATCTACAATCTACCATCTATCTATCTATCTATCTGTCTGTCTGTCTGTCTGTCTGTCTGTCTATCTATCTATCTATCTATCTATCTATCTATCTATCTATCTATCTATCATCCATCCATCCATCCATCCATCCATTCATCCATCTATATCTATCTACAATCTACTGTCTGTCTGTCTGTCTGTCTGTCTGTCTGTCTGTCTGTCTGTCTGTCTACCTACCTACCTACCTACCTACCTACCTACCTACCTACCTACCTACTTACCTACCTACCTTAACATGGAGGATAAAACATACAAAGGACAGTTGCAGGAATCGGGTATGCCTAGTTTAATGAAAAGAAGGACCAGGGGTGGCATGAGAACAATCTTCCAACATTTGAGGGGCTGCCAGAAAGAAGAGGGGGACAACCTATATTCTGAAGCCCCGGAAGGCAGAATAAGAAATAATGGATGGAAACTAATCAAGGAGAAAAGAACCTGGAACTAAGGAGTTCTCCATTGCCTTGTCTGGGTGCAAAATTTGTTATCTGGATGTAGAACTTCATATCTGCAGCTTAACTGCAAATGAGATATGGGTTAGAAGCCAGAGAATAAACACAAATGTTGAAAAGAAACAGTTGGAACCTATTTTTTTAAAAAAAAGAAAGAAATGTAATGAATATGTCAGTGAAAAGGATAGATGGTTATGTTTATATTAACACATCAATGAAACCCCGCATATGATCTGTAACTGACATATGATTATAATAAGGCAGTTCTCCGTACCACGGTCTGTAAAAACACATTGATTTTACAGCTCCCCAAACCGATTACATTAATATCTTGCATAATTAGTTTGTGCATTACTAAATTACTGACAGATTAAAAGTGAAATAGTGCAGTTCATACTCAGCCGCATAACTGCCAGAAAGGAAATTAATATAGATTCAAATGGTCCTTAGAGACAGACCTTGGGGGGGGGGGGGGAGCAGGAATCTATAAAGACTTGCTTGCCTTCGAAAATTTCTACCTCCAACATGGTTGCGGCCAATGGGTTCGGTGATTTTGCATAATGTGGGTAAAACAATTCAGGAAATGATCTTTAAATTATGCTTTTGCTATTAGGGATTAAAGACGAAGAAGTCTGTGTATACAGATGTGTGTTTTGAAGGCGTTTTGATGTCAGCATTCAGCAGTCTCATTAGAAAAAACTCCAAATCTTCCAACCTCAAAAGATTTGAAATGTTCTAACCGTATTTCGTGCCTATACGGGGGTCAAAGAATAGTAATTTACTCCAGATGTAGTACCAAAAGCAAAGTTCTTCGCTTCTCTAGTGTGATCAGCTGCCAGTACAGTGGGGAATAACCACAGGACGCAAATGCAGGAGCGAAGTATTTTCTTGGCAAGTTGCTCGCAGGAGTAACACTACTACTACTGTTTGGGAGGTCAGATGAAAAACTGCCCTGAGATCTCACTTATGTTCTCAAATAGTTATTTCCACTTGAAATAGGAGAGTGGGACTCCGTGGAAAAGTTGAAACAGAAGTTCTGATCCTGCCCAGCGTCACTTCTGTCACCATCTTCACCTGCCCCAAATTACCTTCCCGACATGGAGAGAATATGAAAAGTAGGTGACTGTTGGCTGGAAAGAGGGATCAAGTGAGGGCCTAGCTTAGAATTCCTATGTAGCCACAAGCGACATAAACGTGACCTCGCCCAAGGTCTGTGAAGCTTTATCTGGTTATTCTCAAGGGAAAGCAAGCAGTTTGATGAGATTCTTGTAAGATAAGGTAAAGGTCCCCCTCGTACATATGTGCTAGTCATTTCTGACTCTAGGGGGCGGTGCTCATCTCCGTTTCAAAGCCAAAGAACCAGCGCTATCCGAAGACGTCTCCGTCGTCATGTGGCCGGCATGACTAAACGCCGAAGGCGCACGGAACGCTGCTATCTTCCCACCAGAGGTGGTTTCTATTTTTCTACTTGCGTTTTTGTGTGCTTTCGAACTGCTAGTTTGGCAGAAGCTGGGACAAGTAACAGGAGCTCACTCTGTTATGTTTTGTTATTCACAAAGTGGCTCTGGTCACTTGCTTCTGATGTTAATCTCGCCAGATTGTTTGTCTGCCCCTGGGAACAACCAGATAAGGCTTCTGATCAAGGATACCAAACTAAGCCCTCACTTGATCCCTCCTTCTCCCCTGGCTGGCAGTTTCTAACAGTGACAGACGCACTAAATGTTCTTTAGATTCTAACATCTTTTCTCACCCAGGACTGCCAATTTAGAATCCAACAAACAATTGAGCTGTCCCAAAAAAAAAAATATTAGTTACAGTGGCTGTCTGACTGAAGAAGGGCCAACATTCCAGTCAGCCAAAAGTTAATACCAAGGATAAAAGACAGTGCCAAAAAGTTAATGAAACATAGCAGAACAAGGAGGCTTAAGGTCAGGCCAAGGCAGCCATCTTTGATAGCTCCACCTATCCAGGAGGGACAACGGCCCATGAATGCAAAGAAATCTCAGTTTATGACTGCATTTGGGGTTGAAATTTCCATCCTAAGCCGATGTAGTTGTACAATTATTCATCACATAAAGCATTGCTGCTGGAAGACCAATTGAATAATCTGAAACTGTGTGAAATCAGTTCATAGAATAGAATAGAATAGAATAGTTTATTGGCCAAGTGTGATTGGACACACAAGGAATTTGTCTTTGGGTGCAGATGCTCTCAGTGTACATAAAAGAAAAGATGAATTCGTCATAGCAATAGCAGTTAGCAATAGGAGTTAGACTTATGTACCGCTTCATAGGACTTTCAGCCCTCTCTAAGCGGTTTACAGAGTCAGCATATCGCCCCCACAGTCTGGGTCCTCATTTCACCCACCTCGGAAAGATGGAAGGCTGAGTCAACCTTGAACCAGTGAGATTTGAACCGCTGAACTGCAGATAACAGTCAGCTGAAGTGGCCTGCAGTACTGCACCCTAACCACTGCGCCACCTCGGCTCAGTCATGAAGGTACAGCACTTAATGATAGTCATAGGAATAGAGTAGAGTAGAGTAGAATAAGAATAGGGAAAAGAATAGAAGAATGGAATGGAATGGGACAGAACGGAATGGAACGGAACGGAACAGAACAGAACAGCACAGAACAGAACAGAACAGAACAGAATAGAATTATTTATTGGCCAAGTGTGATTGGACACACAAGGAATTTGTCTTTGGTGTATATGTTCTCAGTGAACATAAGGAGAATAAAAAAATACATTCATCAAGAATAAAAAGATACAACATTTAGTGATAGTTAAGGTTACTAATGAGCTCTCAAAGCATACTAGGAAACAAATAAAAACAACATAAATTGAAAGATACAAGCAACATGGCTATAGTCGCAAGAGATAGATACTAGGAAGGAAGAGAAGAATAATAGTAATACAGTCTTAGTAAATTATTTGACAGTGTTGTGGGAATTAGTTGTTAAGCAGAGTGATGGCATTAGGGGAAAAAACTGTCCTTGAGTCTAGTTGTTCTGGTGTGCAATGCCCTATAGCCTCATTTTGAGGGCAAAAGTTGAAACAATTCATGTCCAGGATGTGAGGGGTCAGTAGATATTTTCACAGCCCTCTTTTTGACTCGTGCAGTATACAGGTCCTTGATGAAAGGCAGATTGGTAGCAATTGTTTTTTTCTGCAGATCTAATTATCTGTGTTTGTCTTGTTGGGTTGCAGAGCCAAACCAGACAGTTATGGAGGTGCAGATGACAGACTCAATGATTCCTCTGTAGAACTGAATCAGCAGCTCTTTGGGCAATTTGAGCTTTCTGAGTTGGCGCAGAAAGAACATCCTTCGTTGTGCTTTTTTGATGGTGTTTTTGATCTTAGGTGTCCATTTTTCATGGAGAGTGGTCAGTTGGCTGAATTGGAAGACCCAAGTTGTATAATGATGGCTGTTTTGAGGTCCCCATTATGCAATGTGGACATTACAGTAAGTACCTTTGATTTAAGTCTAATTCCAGCCCTACTTGTTCTACCAAGTAAAGGTGAGGATAGAGCATTAGATTAAAATAATAATAATAACTTAGGTAAACTTTTGCTCCAACAGTTTAGGATAGAGTTTCTCAATGTTGGCTGAGGATTTCTGGGAGTTGAAGTCCACACAACTCAAGAGTTGTTGAGAATTCACAAAACCTTGCTTGAAAAATGGAATGACACGTTTCTCAGTTTGGCTGTGCTCTAAAAGCCAAATACTCCCCTTGAACCATTCTCGGAATTGTAAAGTCTGGATTAAGGTGGACCATAAGCTAACTTTATCCTCTCTTTGAAATTCAATAGGCTGCCAAGGTAGGACCGTTTTTGACAAACCTAAATGAAATGTCTTTCCTCCCCCACCTTTTCCTTAAGCTGTTTTGAAATTATTATTCCTTCGGTTACTTAAGAATGGTGAGAAAGTTGGCGCTCCTTGAAAGATTGCCTAGCCGGTATTTGCTCGCAAGCTCTCCAAATGAGTTAACCTGGCTATATTGTTGCCCGATTGTATCCTAATTGTATGTTCCCAAGGACGAAGGTGAAGAGAGAGAGAGAGAAAAGATTGCTTGTCGCTGGAGAGAAACCTAAGTCTTGCAGCACTAATGTGGAAGGAGGTAGGGAGATGATTACTCAAAGATGAAACAAGGAGTAAAGTCCGTCGCGGTGATTTCAGGTCGCGAAGGAATTCTCGGCTAAAATGTGCTTGGTGACTTCTTATAGGCATCTCTTTTTCTGCTTCAGAAGAAGATGCTTGCGAAATTCTTTCATTTCCCACCTGCCTCCCTCCCAATTACTTGTTCACTAAACACACATGAGGCCACTCTACAGGTAATCCTTGGCTTATGACTGGCTGTTTAATGACCATTTGAGGTTGTGATCTACCCGGAAAAAGGGAGTTACATACAACTTGCTTCCCAACTTCCATTGCTCACCTCCCATGGTCAGGTAACTTAGATTTCTTCTGATGTTCTCTTGGAGGTGTTTTTGAGCTCGGTTGAGGGTTGAAGATGCCAGAGCGCAGGTTGTCTCCCGTGACACCTCTTCCTATTGCTCTGTGTCTCCCTGGTTGCTCTTACTTCCCAGTCTGAAAAATCTTCCAAGAGGGGACTTCTGTCCTGTTGACTCTTCTTGTGGCTTCATGAAAGCTTAATGGAAGTGTGGGAAGCAGAGATTGTCAGGGTTCCAAGTATTAGATCCATTACAAGCAAAACCTCGGAGACAGGTAGATTCCTTCACGAATAGCTTTATTGGAACTATCATATTGGGATATATCTGGTGAAAACCAACTCTGAGGGGCCCCTTGGTTTTCACCTAAGTGAAGGTAAAAGTTTTCCCCTCAACCCCAAACAATCAGTCACATGGCCCAATCAAGGCAGCGTCTGCTGGTCTGGTGACATCGCTCCTCCTTCCTCCGCCCAGGAGTGAGAATGACCTTGGTTCCCAAGAGAAAGTATTTTGTTTTGCCTACACAGCTCCAGCTATCTCTCATCCCCCTTCCCTATCCCTTGCTGTAGTGTGGTAGCACTGAAGCTCCAAGATGGCTTTGGCCAGGCCAGTTTCAGAGTTGACAGAGGTACTGTAGTTTATAGAAGAAAGGAGTGGCCAAAGAAAAGTAGGGCATTCACCCACATTTCTGAGCCCTTAGTTCACTAAACACACGCGAGAGCATTCTACAGATAAACCCCAATTTACAAGTAGTCTCTTAGCTATGGTTTGAGGTTATGACCTCCTGGAAAAAAAAGAGTTGTGAACCAGTGCTGAAGTTATGTTCAGTGGGTTCCTACTGGTGATGCGACTGTATTTTAGTTACTTGGTAATATGGCTGTATTTGTGGCCATTTGCAGTGTCCTGTGGTCACATGACTGCATTTTACAACAATTTCACCCAAAACTGGAGGTGATTTCCAGTTGTTGGCAAACCATGCCATTGCAAACGATGGTTTCGTTTAATTACTTTAGAATAGAATAGAATAGAATAGAATAGAATAGAATAGCAATAGCAATAGCAATAGCAGTTAGACTTATATACCGCTTCATAGGGCTTTCAGCCCTCTCTAAGCGGTTTACAGAGTCAGCATATCGCCCCCACAGTCATTTCACCCACCTCGGAAGGATGGAAGACTGAGTCAACCTTGAGCCGGTGAGATTAGAACCGCCGAACTGCAGATAACAGTCAGCTGAAGTGGCCTGCAGTACTGCACCCTAACCACTGCACCACCTCGGCTCTTAGAATAGAATGGAATGGAGTGGAGTGGAGTGGAGTGGAGTGGATTAGAGTAGAGTAGAGTAGAGTAGAGTAGAGTAGAGTAGAGTAGAGTAGAGTAGAGTAGAATTCTTTATTGGCCAAGTGTGATTGGACACACAAGGAATTTGTCCTTGGTACATATTCTCTCAGTGTACATAAAAAGACAAGACACATTCATCAAGAATCATAAGATACAACACTTAATGATAGTCATAGGGTACAAATAAGCAATCAAATCATACTAGGAAACAATCAATATAAATCATGAGGATGCCAGCAACGAAGTTACAGTCACACAGTCATAAGAGGGAGAAGATGGGTGATAGGAACGATGAGAAGATTAATAGTAATGCAGACTTACAGTAACAGTCATCCTTTTACAACCGCTGCCCTGGTTTTACTTCCGCCACATTCACTTAACGACTGCTGCAAAATTAAACCCGGGCCACTCATGTGACCGACCCAATGAATGACCATCGTGAGCTATGACTAACAGGTAAGCTTCATTACAGTCATTTTGTTGAGGACCATCTGACCTCCAACTATGACAATGTCGCCCATGATGTCCCCCAATCTTTTTTTCAAAAGAAATTTTGAAAGTGAACCTGAAAGGCATTAAATCACATCCTGTCTCCCAGAAAGTTGAACCATCTCGCAAGCTGCTTTGCCTTCTCTAAATCTCTGGCAGCCCCTTGAAACCGGGTTCATGAATATTCAGCGTTTTCCCCCCTTCTCTACATTTGATTTTCTTGACATGCTATTGATTCACTTTATTTTCCCAACAATTTCCTGACAGGCTCCCTGATGTAGATTACGATAATACTTTGATATTCATCGTGTGTCTGCATGTCAAATCGAGAGCTGCAGTTAGAAAGGGAATAACACAAATTTCCCTTGGAAGCTACAAGCTAGAAGTGGACGTACTGCTCTGAGTTGCCCCACAAAATCCCCTTAGAGCAGTGATGGCGAACCTTTCTGGCACTGAGTGCCCAAATTGGAACAACCGGTAGCAGACATTTTGAGTCATCTGGAGAACTAGGAAATACCACCTCTGGCTGGCCACACCCATGATCTGTTCGCTGCCTCCCTAGCCCCAGTTAATCGCCTGGGTCTTCTTTTGTTGCCCTGCACAGGAGAATGGAAAGCAGGTTAGTGAGGTGGGGAGGGAATGGCTGTCCCCTTCCATGCCCACTAATCCATGCCCACAGTGTGTGTGTGTGTGCGTTTGTACGTGCATGTGTGCCAGAGCATCGGAAACCCCAAGTCCATATTAAAGAGCAGTTAATTGAATGAATTAAGCCTTCCAGAATACATGGTTGGTTCCACCTTTCAGGAAATCTAATGCCCACCAAAGGTTCAACATAAGATGGTCCTCACCAGGGGTGAAATTCAATTTTTTTTACTACCGGTTCTGTGGTTATGGCTTGGTGGGTATGGCAGGGGAAGGATACTGCAAAATCTCCATTCCATCCCCACTCCAGGGGAAGTATCCTGCAAAATACTCATTCCCACCCCATTCTGGAGTCAGACAGAGGTGATATTTGCCTGTTCCTTGAACTACTCAAAATTTCCGCTACTGGTTCTCCGAACTACTCAAATTTTCTGCCACC
Source organism: Thamnophis elegans (assembly GCF_009769535.1). Taxonomy (NCBI): domain Eukaryota; kingdom Metazoa; phylum Chordata; class Lepidosauria; order Squamata; family Natricidae; genus Thamnophis; species Thamnophis elegans. The sequence goes on along the minus strand of NC_045554.1, from coordinate 43,562,459 downwards.
GGTTCTCTGAACTGCTCAAAATTTCTGCTATTGGTTCTCCGAAGTACTCAAAATTTCTGCCACTGGTTCTCTGAATTACTCAAAATTTCTGCTACTGGTTCTCCAGAACCTGTTGAATTTCACCCCTGGTCCTCACTCTTTTCTCTTCCAAAGTCTACTTTCATCATAGCAAACCATCTCTTCCTTCACTCCGCCACCTCACGCAAGCATTTTGAGTACAAGCTACAGGCTGAATAACAAGCATAATGACCTATGGACGGAACGAACACGCCATCGGCTACGTTAACTGCTAAAGAGCAATCCATGAGCCTCGACTTTGAATTAATGATCTCATTAAACCACAGCCATTTGAACCTGATCTCAGTAAGAAGGTCAGGAATTGGGATTGCAAGTGATCAGAAGTCGGGGAGAATTTCCAGTGGGGCAGTGAGCTCTGAGGATCCATTTTAAGGGACTCTGGAGAAGAGAGGAGCTTCCTTGTTTTTGCTGGGGAAAAAATCCAGAGGCTGGGAAGATAACAGGAGCAGATTTTGTCAAGGCAGTTTGAAATGCCCACCTGACACAGCACTCAGAGAAAAATGCTTCCTCTGTCAGGGTTCCAAGTAACACCCCCAACGAAAGAAGACTCCGAAGTTTGAGCTACCTCAAAGTTACACTTTATTAGGGATGTCATATTGGCACATCAGGTTTCCCCCACCCAAGGGAAAGTCTAAGTCCATGTGTCAGCGTTCCAAATATCATGTAGAATTAAATCAGAGTCCAAGGCAGAGCTATCCTTAAGGTTCCAATTTAATAAGACAGACATGTTGGCATTGTGCTATGGAATCCCAATTCTGGAATGACATCAGAATTCCACCCAGTTAAAAGTTCATGATCTTGTCCCCATACCCACAATCCATCACATGGTCCAATCTTCTTCTTCCACGCTGGCATCCACACCCAGCTGCTTCCGGTCAGGTGTGAAAGTATGGAGACAAAAGATGACCTTGAGCTTCTAGAAAAGAATGATAACAATACATTCCACAATCCTACTCCTGTCTATTCCCCCTCCCATCAACTATACTAATGAAACAGCATAATGAAATAAGAGAAAGTGTGGCAGGTCAAAATTCTGAAAGGAATATAATTGCAGGCCTGACACCCTGCCCACCACCCACATGTCCATCACATGGTCCAATCAAACACCGTCCCCACTGGAGATGCCTCCCAGTCATGCGAGTCAAGGGCAAGATGTCCTTGATTTGCAGAGAAAGGAATGTTATTTTCACTATATCTACCCCACTTTATATAATCCTCCCCTCCCAGTTTCCCAGAGCATTAAATGTGGCAGGTCTGAAGGCCCAATGCACAAGATGGCTTCCAGTTCTCCTGGTGCCAGATCAGGAGATGGACATTAAAAAAAAAATCTCCTTGTGGTGGCTCATCCAAAACGGTTTTGTCGTTCGCCCTTTTGTCGGTGAACCGAAAGGAGGTAGGGAGGAGGAGGAGAGAAGGAAAAGAAAGTGATGGACAGGGTACAAATACGATGTATGGAGAGCAGAAGAGCCAATCATTGTTTTTGGGAGTTGATGGTAAGACAAACTGATGCAAACATTTAAAAATATAAAATAAGGCTGGTTATGTAACAGTATACATGGGGTTATCTGCTATGAAAATGAAAAAAATTAAAAACTTAACTTCATCTATTGAACAACAAGAGGGGGGTAGATGCAAATCTGGTAAGCGAACCACCCACCCTGTGTGGGGTATTTTCCTTGAGCACCAATGCCTGAAAAAAAAGAAAGAAAGAAAGGAAAATGGTAAGAAAATTAAAGGACAAGCTTCAAGCCAACAAGATCCTGGACATCGATTTCTATTTTTAAATAGAGATGTGTATTTAAATATCCATTAAACCAAAACCGTTCCAGATGTTCGGAGCTGCCCCGAGCCCTCTGTTGGAATTATTAGGAACAACATGGGCCCTTCCCGCTTTGTGGCGTTTGGGGCATCCTGCCAAAAAGGTTTCCCTTCAGGACTCTGAAGTGGAAATAGAAAACGTTTCTGTGGAGGCCTAAAATCTTTCCTAAGTACACAAACAGAGGGATCCACTTTTCGGGCGGTTTGAAAAAAAAAAAGAAAAAAAGAAACTTCCAGGGCTGCCAGATTCCTATAATAGGTTTCTAATGTCCTTACCTGCTGTGTATCCGTTTATTTTTAAATGCATGGTATATGCTTCTTATACTTAGTACTTTAATTTCCCTGGCAGCAGCAGACATGACAGAAGATGGACGGTCCTTCAATGAGACAGTTCAGTAAAATTTCCAGATTTGTGAGGGAAAAAAACGCCACGGCTTTTATTCGTAAAGATACGTCATAGGATGATATTCTTGTACATTCAAATACAAGCAACTGCAATCCATTTTTTTTTGGGGGGGGGTGTCATTCCTCCTATCCTCTTTTACTCTCCCTTCCCCTTCCCTCCCCTGCATGTACTGAAATGTTTTGGACGTAGAAGTAGTCCTTAACTTAGGACCAATTGTTTAGCAACCGTTCAAAGGGATTTTTGTTTTTTACGGCACGGGTTACAATGGCTGCGCTCCCTTGATTGCATGTTGGCAGCTTTTGCATTTATACAAAAATGAATAAATAAGTAAACAATAAGTAAGCAAGCAAGCAAGCAAATAAATAATTGGGTTGGTCATATGATGATCCACTTAATGATCGGTATGATTTATGACCGTAATTCCAGGCTCAGCTACAGTTGCAAGTTGAGGAATACCTGTAAACACAAGTTTTCATGCCTTCTCCTTCTCCCTTTTTCCCTTTCCTCCTCCTCTTCCTCTTCCTCCTCCCCCTTTTTCTTCTTCTTCTCCTCCTCCTCCTCTCTCATGCCCATCTCCTCTCTCTGCAAGAAAGCCTCCAAGCTCAGAGAGCACTAAGATGTCCACATTATTCCTCCTCCTCCTCCTCCTCCTCCTCCTCCTCCTCCTCCTCCTTGCTTTTCTTTTCCTCCTTCTCTTCCTTTTTCTTCTTCTCCTCCTCCTCCTCTCTCATGCCCATCTCCTCCCTCTGCAAGAAAGCCTCCAAGCTCAGAGAGCACTAAGATGTCCACAGTATTCCTCCTCCTCCTCTTCCTCCTCCTCCTCCTCCTCTTTCTAAGATTGGTTTAAAATTCTTTCAAATAAACTTCCTTAAACACCTATCTTTAGAAGGAAATGTTCAAAATCTGTCATATGAGAACAGAAAACCTTTTTCAAGAATGACAGTGTTCTGATTAGAAAGTTTTTCTATACTGTATAGATAGATAGATAGATAGATAGATAGATAGATAGATAGATAGATAGATGGATGGATGGATGGATGGATGGATGGATGGATGGGTGGGTGGGTGGGTGGGTGGGTGGGTGGGTGGGTGGGTGGGTGGATATAGATATAGATATAGATATAGATATAGATATAGATAGAGATAGAGATAGAGATAGAGATAGAGATAGAGATAGAGATAGACATAGACATAGACATAGACATAGACATAGACATAGACATAGACATAGAGAGAGAGAGAGAGAGAGAAAGAGAGAGAGAGTTAGACATAGAGAGAGAGAGAGAGAGAGAGAGAGAGGGAGGGAGAGAGAGAGAGAGATGATTATATCTAGAATATGAAAAGAATGGGCGATGTTTTTAAATACTCAGATGCAGGTACAAACCTAAACTCCAGTTCCTTGGCACTAGTATTCCTTAATCCTTGAAACCAGCAGATGGTGCTGGAAAGCATGATATAAAATTCCATTGTTAATGGGTGAGCAGAGTTTACTATAACTAAAAGTTTCTAATGCAATTTTGGAGTTGAAACAAATGTTTGTAGGATTAAGAAGTGATTTCATTTGGCTTGCAAGACCACTGGCAGGGTTTCCAACCTTCAATTATCAAAATGTACTATGCATTTGAGTCCCCCCCACCCCGTAATCTACAACGTGGATGCACAAAATATCAAATTTAATCTGAGACCGTTATTGACTTTCTCCAATAAAGGTAAATACTTCTCATTCCAAAATACACCTTTGTTCATACTGAGGGAGAAACACACCAGGTGATGGGAACTATAAACAATATCTGCAGTTGAAGTTTTATTTATTTTTCTTAGTACAGAAGAGGAAAGTTCATATACCCCTGTTTCCCCCAAAATAAGACATCCCCAGATAATAAACCCAATCAGGCTTTTGAGTGCATGTGCCCTCCCCTGAAAATAGCTCTCCCTTGAAAATGAGCCCTCCCTGAAAATATTGCAACACAGCAGCAGCCGTGAGGTGACCACACTCTCTGCTTCCTGCACCTCAAAAATAATAATACCTCCCCAAAAATAAGGCCAAGTGCTTATTTCGGGGCCCAAAAGAAAATAAACCCTGTCTTATTTTCAGGGAAATATGGTATGTATGTTTATATCTCTATCTCTGTTTTTCTATCTATCTATCTATCTATCTATCTATCTATCTATCTATCTATCTATCTATCTATCTATCTATCTATCATCTATCTATCTATTATCTCTCTCTCTCTCTCTCTACCTATCATCTATCTATCTATCTATCTATCTATCTATCTATCTATCTATCTATCTATCATCTATCTATCATCTATCTATCTATATCTATCTATTATCTATTATCTATTATCTATCTATTATCTATCTATCTATCTATCTATCTATCTATCTATTATCTATCTATCTATCTATCTATCTATCTATCTATCTATCTATCTATCTATCATCTATCTATCTATCTATCTATCTATCTATCTATCTATCTATCTATCTATCACAGTATGTATCATCTATCATCTATCTCTCTACCTACCTACCTACCTACCTACCTACCTACCTATGAATGCAAATGTATCATGGTCCATTAATTTAACAATTCTACCTCATGCAAATATTCACCTAAGGAGGCTGATAAGATAATCGCATCAAACTGACAATTTGGGGGCATTTCAAGGGAATGCTAATCTATTTTCAGATGAACATCTATAGAGAGTGTGACGTACTGATTGGAGATTTCAATTAATAGTTCTTGATGTAGAATGTCCACTGTATACACTTGCATTTGAAGATTGTTAAATAAAACAATTCTAGCAGATATAGATAGATAGATAGATAGATAGATAGATAGATAGATAGATATAGATATAGATATAGATATAGATATAGATATAGATATAGATATAGATATAGATATAGATATAGATATAGATATAGATATAGATATAGATATAGATATAGATATAGATATAGATATAGATATAGATATAGATATAGATATAGATATAGATAATCGCATCAAAAGTGCAATATGTTTCTTCTGTTCTTCTTTCTTTGTTGCCTGCTTCAGAGCTGAAAAAAAAGGCTCAGCTGAATTTCGTTAAGAGTTGAAAGAAAAAGACCAGGGTGAAAATGCAAATAATCTCAACTGTAAATTGGATCATTCCAAGATTTTCAATTTAGCTGTATTAGGCCGTGACAAGTACCCTGCTTTTTAATGCATGCCATAAGACAAGCATTTCTGATCGTAAACAAATAGCAATCTGTTTCAGCAACTGGCTAAGGAGATATGTATACAGCATTGTTTCAGGAAATAGATTCAGGGCTCCAGTAAAAGAAAGAAAGAAAGAAAGAAAGAAAGGGGGGGGGGGGGGAGGAAGCACATTAAACAGATCCAAGACAGAGAAAGAACTAGTTGTTGAAATCTTCAGCTAGGATGGAATAAAAGAAAAACTGCCAGGATGGGAAACAATTCTTTCCATCAGATCAGAAGTAAATTGGTAAATTGGTTGATTAGCTTAGTGTCTTTCTTCATGTGTCAGTTCTATACTTTATGTCTTCAGACATGGAAGCATCCGTGTGTGTGTGTGTGTGTGTGTGTGTGTGTGTGTGTGTGTGTGAGAGAGAGAGAGAGAGAGAGAGAGAGAGAGAGGTATTGTTTACTCTTTTTTAAAAATCCTTTTTTCCTGTTTTTCTTCCCAGTCTGGAGAAATAAATTGAAGTGCAAAAGCTGACGTTTTCCTAAAGCCAGACAAGCGTTCATACAAGAAACTCTCCCATCGTTCGAACGGTCATAAATTAGAGACAAATAAAAGAGTTTTATTGCCCTTCTGTAAACAATATGCAAAATCGAAGATTCCCCCCCCCCCCGTTTCTTTAAAAACCCGAACAACTATTTTGGTAGCGAGTCCAAATGATCACCAAGGGTCTTTCTTTACAAAATGTCGAAAAGAGGCCTTTGGAAAAATAAAACAACAGACTGACTGAGTCTGTACAGCGATAAAATTTTAACGCTAAACTTGTTGCTTCAAGGGATTGAGAAAACAGGGGGATAACAGACTCTCTTCTCATTTAGTTTGTTTTTACGAAAAGCAAAATCACGTTCCATAAAATGCACAACATAATGAAGGGTGGAATGTGAATTTTTTTTTAATGCTCTATATTTATGGCAATGAAATTTAATGTAACGTTTTGACTTAATTTGGATTGAAAACTACATTGTTATAGAATAGTATGGGAAAATCTCTCTCTCCCTCCCTCCCTCCCTCCCTCCCTCTCCTTCCCTCCCTCCCTCTCCTTCCCTCTTCATATATATTTCTTTTAACCCTTACCTAAATATGGTTTAGTGTGGCATGTGTATATGTTTGTGCTATTGGTAATCTGGGAAGACAAAAGAAGTTTATAACATCAAACTGGATACGTAGACAGTTTTTTAAATTTAAAATGCACATTAGTTGCTAAAGGAAGGTAATAATTCTGCAGAAAGCATTTTGTTCCTTCACTTTCCTGCTCTAAATTTTCTTTACAGCTGGTACTAGTTTCCACTTGTAAGTAATGCTTTGCATGCCAGCTAGGTATTTACCAGGGACTATAGTCCAGCTAGAAATACATTCTAATATTGGAAGTAGAATCCCAAAACAAATGTTCAGAAATCCAACATGTGGAAAATGGATGCGGCGATGTATTTGCCATGAAATAGATGTGCAACAGAATGCAAACGGAGAATGCAAATTAAAAGTTGGCATTAGAATAATTTTCAAACAAACTAACTACAAAAATGAATGGAACTGTTTCTCGATTATTTAAAATGTTCTTATTTTTTCTGACTGAGAATAACGATAGCAAACATCTCTAATGTAAAATGACCAGTCTTTAAAACCTTTTTAAGATTCTATAGAATGAATTAATCAGCTTTTCTGATTACCTAGTTTGGGTAATGAAGCATCTGTAAGAAAACCAGCAAGCTCAGAGAGCACCAAGGACCCCTCATTTCAACCCTGAGCTACAAATATTCTCCTTTATTGCAAGCTATACTATCTTATCTCATGTCCATATTTCCAACTTTATGCCATTACCTCGAAAAACAAAATGACCCAAAGATGAGTTTTAAAAAAGTTTTTTTTAAAGAAACATGATGATGCTTTTAGAAACAGAGCAGGATACCCTCCTATTTCACAATTTAATTTGGATTGTTATTAAATCATCCCGATTATCAGCTCATAGGTAATAAAGCTAGAAACAGCAACTTAACTTCTCTCAGAGATAATGCTCCATTGGCAGAAATTTACCTTCTTAAATTTCGGTTGTATTTTGTCAAACCTGCTGAATAAGAAAGGTGTATCAATCTTTGGCAATATAATAGAACTGGACAGAGGGGGAAACAACCTTGTTCTTAAAGGCATGTCCAAGTCAAAGCACATTTATCTGAGAGTAAGACGCAGTTGCAACTAATTTCCAAGGTAAGGCTATATTAGATTACAAACACATCACGTGGGGTGTGCATATGCAAGAACAGATATTAAAAAATCCCATCTCTCTCTGTTTTCAATCCTCCCCAAAATGTAGACATTTTTTCCTTGATGGGGAACATATAAAAATTAAGATGTCAAGTAAGCAGGGAAAAACGCAGGTTAATAAATATGTATTAATTTGCAAAGCATTTACAAATGTATTTTCTAGGAATTCTTATGTACAATGTTATTCGTGTGAGAGAGACAGAGTAATATAGACGACAGAATTCTCTTCCAACTGAAATTACTATTTGGCAGTGAGATCATTTCCCACAAGTTTTGCCTTAACCCCCTTTCCTTCAATTTATACCCAGATAATATCCTACTCTACCTATGAAGCCATGCATTTAACTGAATGTGTTAATAATTACTTGGCATGCTCATTACATGTTATGTTATGTTATCATGCCTGCAATTAAATATTATCTAAACTGCAACCAGCCTGGATTTTGAGGGAGGATTTAACACCCTTGATCGACTTGCTTCCTTAAACTGATTTTTATTAAGCGCCAAATCGTTGATCAGAATCTGCCATTAATGGTTAACAAATAGTTCTGCATAGATTCCCTTCCTTACTCGATCGTGTACAGGATCAGGACCATTCGCCACGTAAAACAGGAAATAAAACATTTTAATTATGTATACTAAGCTAACCCACATGCATCTGTGTTTGGCACTAAAATTAAATTTCATAATAGCCTGAATTTTTTTTTTGCATCTATCAGCTCCTAATTTATTTGCACTAAGCATGTCTGGAAGTTATACAAATCCACATCCGGATGTTTTCTTTATGAGGATAATGATGTAAAAGATTATGTTGCTATTAACAAGGCAAAATATTTATAATGTGTATATGACAAGAGGGTTAAAAACTGGGTTTAAGTTAGTCATGGGAGATTAACTCTATTTTCATTTCAGCCGAAGTTTTACGATTCCACCCTACTCTATCTCTACTTTTAATGTTAAGTGGCTTACAGTCATTCCAGATATATTTTTGGGGAGGCTGCATTGACATAAATGGGCCATATTATGAGGTGTGGTGAGTTCATCGTTTCTCCAATCTACTAAATACATAAAACCATAAGAAGCCTCTTAGGTTCAACGTATGCTAGAGAGAAGATGATAGATTAATATTTGATCACCGAGAAGTGCTCCTTAATCAGATCGACTTCTTCCTCAACCGAGGGCTTCTGCAATTATCATAATTGTTATGCTAAATATATTTGTCTTGATATCTGGCTTTGTACAATAATCTCCTCTTCTCTGACCCGGCAAGGCAACCCCTCCCTGCAGCATTGAGATACTTGCAAAAGACCCAATTAATATTAAGATGGCAATCCCCCATGAATTTGTGGGAGGCAGTGGTAGATATCCCTCTGTAGCATCCTTAAATACGAGCTCCTTCAGTGATCAAGAGCTTCCATGGGAGACACACAAGTCAATAATCTCTTTTCTCAGGCAAGCCAAGAGTTCAGCGATATCCGAGCGAAATCAAAGGAGCACATCAGAAGGATGAGGACTCCGCCGGCCTTGTAGCGTCTCTATTAAAATGCAAAAGTTATGGATTTTTGTTAAGAATGATGGGAACCTTTTCTGATCCATTGATTTCTTTTGATAGTTTGATGATTTCTCAGAGATTATCTTAAAAGCTTAAAGATGGGAAGGGGGGGGGAGATGAGGCTGCATCAAAAGGATAGCCGAGATGACAGGTGCCTATGCTTTTAGTATGCATGGGCTCCTAAGCACACTGCACGGATTTTGCTGCTAATGCCGAGGTGAAAGTTCTCAGAAACCATATCTTAAGGAAATTTATTCTTTGGAAGGAAAGAAAAGAAAGAAAGAAAGGAACAAAGAAAGGAAGGAAGGAAGGAAGAAAGAGAGCGAGAAAGAGAGAGAGAAAAGTGTAGCGCATAAGATTATCCGCTACAATGTCCTACGTGTCAATGACTTCTTCAGCTTCAACCACAACAACATACAAGCTCACAATAGATACAAACTCAAGGCAAACTGCTCCAAACTCGATTGCAGAAAATACGACTTCAGCAACAGAGTGGTCAATGCCTGGAATGTTCTACCTGACTCTGTGGTTTCTTCCCCAAACCCCAAAACTTTAACCTTAGAGTGTCTACCATCAACCTCACCCCATCCCTAAGAGGTCTTCAAGGGCATGTATAAGCGCACCAGAGTTCCTACCGTCCCTGTCCTAATATTCCCTTGTATTCGTATTCATTTCATGCATTCATAATCATGTTTATACTTATATCTGTTATCTAATTCATGTTTGATGAAATAAATAAAATAAAATAAAAGAGAAGGAAGGGCTTGATAGGGAGGGAGGAAATGAAGGGCTTGATAGGGAGGGAGGGAGGGAAAGAAGGAAGGAAAGAAGGAAGGGCTTGAGAGGGAGGGAGGGAAGGAAGGAAGGGCTTGATAGGGAGGGAGGGAAGGAAGGAAGGAAAGAAGGAAAGAAGGAAGGAAGGATGATAGGGAGGGAAGGAAGGAAGGGCTTGATAGGGAGGGAGGGAAGGAAGGAAGGAAAGAAGGAAGGAAGGATGATAGGGAGGGAAGGAAGGGCTTGATAGGGAGGGAGGGAAGGAAGGAAGGAAAGAAGGAAGGACTTGAGAGGGAGGGAAAGTAGGAAGGAAGGAAGGAAGGAAGGAAGGAAGGAAGGAAGGAAGGAAGGAAGGAAGGAAGGAAGGAAGGAAGGCCACTTTAGGGATGTTTCTCTAGATGTTTTCTGATACCACAAGTTAGTTAGGAAGTGAAAGAGATTCCACTGAATCTTTCTAAATTGATAATATAAATGGAACACTGCCAAATTCAATTGGATTTTCCTAAAACTACTTACCCAAATGCTTCATTAATGACATAGAGAATGAATTAAAACTTATTTTTTTAAAAAAAAACTAGGAAAAAATAATGGAAAAAGCTTTATTCTTCTTCACGTCTCTCTGATAAGAACACCACTCCCACTGTAGGTAGGCCAGGGTATAACTTTGAGAGATGCTTGATGGACAATCACATCCTAAAGAATTCACAAAGTTTTATATAAATACAAATTTCAGGCCGTGTGTGTTTGTGTGTGTGTGTATGTGTGGTGTGTGTGAGAGAGATATTGGTTGCTGCTCTTGATGAGCTACAGTTGAGAGAACTGAGATCCTTCGGTCCCTTTAGGATCTTTCAGAAATATCCTGCTTGACCTTTTAGAAAGATCCTTCTAGATCCTTCAGACAGATTCTGCTAGATCTTTCAAGTTTCTGGAACAGTGGTGGGTTCCCATTTTTTTAACTACCAGTTCGCTCGCACTCATGTATGATGCTTCTACACATGCGCAGAAGCGTCCGGGCGGGTGGGCGGAGCCTCCTGCTGCCACCACTACTGAATCCGGTTCGCCGAATCCGGGCCGAACTGGCAGAAACCCACCTCTGCTCAGAAGGGGCACTTCTGATCAGCCTAGTTATGGAAGGAGAATTTGAGCTTTCAAAAATCGAGTGTGGAACAAACCCAATTCCCCGTTCTGTTTAATGTGAAATCCCTGGGAATGGATTTGTTCATACCCTTTAATTGCTTATGATTATTTTAATTTGGGGAAATATGTAGTGACTTCAATTGCTTATGACTATTGTTTATTTATTACCTGCTTTGTAAGCTTTCTAGAATTGCCGAAAGAGATTTAGAAATTAGAAATCGTTGTTAATTCTTCCCACAACTTCCCACAACTTGAGAGACCGCCTCCTGCCAATTACCTCCCTGCGACCAATTAGATCACATAGTTTAGGCCTCCTCCGAGTTCCATCTGCCAGTCAGTGTCGACTGACAACTACGCGGAGGAGAGCCTTTTCAGTAGTAGCTCCGACCCTTTGGAACGATCTCCCCGTGGAGATTCGTACCCTCACCACCGTCCAGGCCTTCCGCACAGCCCTCAAGACCTGGCTAGCCCGTCAGGCCTGGGGACAAAGATAATTGCCCCCACCCGAATGATGAATGAATGTTGCTTATTATTTTACTTTATGTATTGTGTGTGTTTATTGTTTGTATACCCCCTCCCCTCATTTTATGTAAGCCGCCCTGAGTCCCCTCAGGGAAAAGGGCGGCCTATAAGTATTAATAAATACTCTAAATACTCTAAATACAACTATAACTTTGTTGCTTGTATCTTATGATTTATGTTGATTGCTTATGTGGTATCCCATGACTACCGCTGAGTGTTGCAGCTTATGATTTAGGACGATGGTATTTCATGATGAGGATCATGAGTTATCCCTTGTTGATTGCATGCACAGTGAGAGCTTAAGCACCGGAGGAGACCAATTCCTTGCGTGTCCAATCACCCTTGGCTGATAAGAGAATCCTAATCCTAATAAAGAATTCTAATGAATTAATTAATGAGGCATCTCCACCGAGGGGGAAAACAGTGACAACATTAAGGCAGTGATTTATTGAACTGCAGAAAACAGGAAATATCACGGGTAAACAAGAGTTTCTACTGCAAATGCAATTGCCTTATAATGATTGCCACATCATAGCCACTACCACTAGTTTTCCTCAATCGAGATGACAACCTGCAATCAGATATTGGTTTCCTGCCACTTCCATGCAGATTGAAGCATCTTCTTGATTTTTTTTTTTTTAAGGAGGCAAGTTTATTAAGAAAGCTTTCTCTCTCTCTCTCTTCATCCAGGTAAGGAAGTCCTTGACTTACAAGCGTTTGTTCTGTGACCATGCGAAGTTACCACTGTGAAAAGGGACTTACAAACGTTCACACTTAGGGCTGCCTTGCATCCCTCTGGCCAGGTGATTCAAATTACGGAAGGAGAGACGGATTGCCGGACGGATTAGATAGATAGATAGATAGATAGATAGATAGATAGATAGATAGATAGATAGATAGATAGACAGACAGACAGACAGACAGACAGACAGATAGGCAGGCAGGCAGGCAGGCAGGCAGGCAGACAGACAGACAGATGATAGATAGATAGATAGATAGATAGATAGATAGATAGATAGATAGATAGATGATAGATAGATAGATAGATAGATGATAGATAGATAGATAGATAGATAGATAGATAGATAGATAGATAGATAGATAGATAGATAGATAGTCAGGCAGGCAGTCAGGCAGTCAGGCAGTCAGGCAGGCAGGCAGGCAGGCAGGCAGGCAGGCAGGCAACAATTGTGGTGGTTCACTCAACAACTGTGACAAGGAAAGCCATAAAATGGGGCAAATGTCACTTAGCCACTGCCTCGCTTAGCAACAGAAATGTTGAGCTCAAACGGTGGTTGTAAATTGAGGATTATCTGTGTACCTAATTTTGTCAACTAGAATTGAGGATGTGAACTTCTCTTTTGAAGGACGTATGGCTACAGGCTCTCGCCTACAATTTTTGGAAGTGTCCTTCATTACTATGGAGAGTCTCAGTCCTCCAGGCCATGGTTGTCCCAAAGGTGCTTTTTCAAGAGGCAACTGGACTTTCTGGTTCTCCTTGGAAGGTGTTTTGTTTCTCATCCAAGACGCTTCTCCAGCTCTGACTGGATGGTAGATCCTTCCATTCCCTATCATCCAGTCAGAGCTGAAGAAGCTTCTTGGATGAGAAGCGAAACATCTTCAAAGAAAAACGAGAACGTCCAGTTGCCTCTTGAAAAAACGCCTTTGGGACAACCATGGATGACTGAGAATTTCTATAGACTCTTTTATAGGTAGATACAGTAATAATTGAATTGAATTGAATTGAATTTTATTATTTGTATGCCGCCCTTCTCCAGGAAGGACTCAGGGCGGCGAACAATTCAAAAAGGGGAAAAGGGGAACATAGAACAGAATACAGATAATTAAAATAATATCAGTGGTGGGATTCAAATAATTTAACAACCGGTTCTCTGTCCTAATGACCAGGTGGGTAGGCAGGGCTTAGTGGTCATGTGACTATGTGGGCATGGCCAACTCAACTGTCACTCAAATCAATTGGGTGCTTCGCCTTAGCTGTTCCAATGTAATAAGGGTTACCTGGAGAGGCAGTTTCTGAAAGCAGGGCAATAAAGATGAGGCTACAAACAACACCAGAATGTTTCCTTCCTGCCTTCCTTACAGGATTAGCCCTGTAAAGTGGGGAAAAACAAAATGAGATTTCTTCCAACAACCAGTTCTCTGAACCTCTTAGAAAGTTAAGAACCGGTTCTCCCGAATAGGTGCGAACTGGCTGAATCCCACCACTGAATAATATGTATTACATGTACACACACTCACAAACGCTGAAGAGGCTTCTTGGATGAGAAGTGAAACGTCTTCAAGGAAAAACCAGAAAGTCCAGTTGCCCCTTGAGAAAAGCATCTTTAGTCCCTTCCACTCTGTCTATGGAGGTTCCCCATCATCCAGGTCATGGTTGTCCCCAAAGGTGCTTTTTTTTCAAGAGGACTTTCTGGTCTTTCTTTGAAGGCGTTTTGCTCCTCATCCAAGAAGCGTCTTCAACTCTGGCTAAAATGTCTTCAAAGAACATGGATGAGAAGCTAAACGTCTTCCAAAGAAAAGCCAGGAAGTCCAGTTGCCTCTTGAAAAAAGCCCCTTTGGGACAACCATGACCTGGAGGACTGTGAATCTTTATAGGCACTTTTATTGGTAGATAATAATATGTATTACAGAAAGAGACAGAGAGACAGAGTGACAGAGAGGGAGGGAGAGAGAGACGGAGACAGAGAGAAAGAGAGAGAGAATGGGAAAGGGGAAGAGAGACAGAGAGAGACAGAGAGAGACAGAGAGAGACAGAGAGACAGAGAGAGAGAGAGACAGAGAGAAAAACACTGAAGAAGCTTCTTGAATGAGAAGCAAAATGTCTTCAAAGAAAAAAACAGAAAGTCCAGTTCCTTCTTTGTCCCTTGTTGCATATATCTATGCCTCTGTTGCGTGGATCTTCAAGAAAATAACCACTTGTTTGGTTAAAATCCATTGGAAGCACCAAGACACAAAGGTGATTGCTCTGTAAAACATACCTCTATAAATGTGGGCATGTTACCTCCCTAACAGAATCTTTTGATAGTAATTATGGTGCCAAAGCGTCCCGTTGGCACAATTATACCAAGGCATTAATTAGTAGCAGTAAGATTAGAATCCCTAGCCGTTAAATCTGCAGCAGCAACGCTGAGTGAAAGATTTAAAACAGTTTCAAAACATTGCATTGTCTTTATTACAGTCTTTATAGACCGGTAAAGAAAGGTTTTCGAGAAAATGCACTTTAAATAATCTGGTCTTGTCACTAAAAATAGGGCAGGAGAAAAGTAATTGGGCAAAAAAAAAAAAAAAATGGTGCAACGTGAGTTTTTTGGGGGAGGAGAACAGTGGTGAAATTCAACCGGTTCTATCCGGTTCGGGCAAACAGGTAGCACTGGTGGCGGGAGTGGTGTCAAGCTGGCCATGCCCACCCAATCAGCCATGCCCACACACACCCAGAGGTCACCACAGTCTCAATGCGGTCCTCAATGAAATTGAGTTTGACACTCCTGCATTAGATTATGTCTACTGGATTAGCAGAAGTAAAAATTTGCAATTTTCCACCTTGGGAAGTCACAATTCCTTCCACGACAACCTTCCACAAAATCTTCTATTTTAAGATTTCATAAAGAATCTGGGGGGGAAAAAACAGCCCAACCAATCAAAGTATATTTTTCTCATTGTCGAAGAACTATTACGTGTGTATTAGCTGGGTTACTTTTATTTAATGGAAACACATATCTGATAATCTTATCGGAAGGTTAAGTGGGTTTACTCTGCAAAGGGCAAATCCCAGATGAAAAGTGGTTTTTTAAAAAAAAAAAACAAATCAAAACACAAAATAGCATTAGCCTCTGACAGATGGTTTCTGTCTGCATCTTCCTGTAGACAGATACCATGTCTTTTTTTTACACAGTTATGAAAGTTGTAGATATACATATTGAAGTTGATGCCCGACAGAAGATGAGGATGATCAAGCAGTAAATTGGCCAGACTGAGTGGATTAAATTTCTGATCTGGGACAGATGGTTGGCTTAATAAAGGGCTATATCCTTCAGAAGATTGTTTACATGCAAAATTTAGACGTGCGTTGCGCAAAATAGCTCAACTCTGAAGCTCAAACCAGCCGTGATAGCAACAGCGTCGTATTCTGGATTCATACTAAACTAAAATTTGCTTAGCGAACTACTGTTAAACAGAAGTAACGTATGTTTATATTAATCATCGTTTTGTATTCTTTGAATTGGAATCTTGCATTCTTATTGTTATGATTTTATCTCTTCCATCCTTCCCAGGTGGGTAAAATGAGGACCCAGATTGTTTGGGGCTAGAGGCTGACTCTGTAAAACAGCTTAGAGAGGGCTGTAAAGCACTGGGAAGCGGCACATAAGTCTAAGCGCTATTGTTATTCATGCTGTAGACCAGAGGTGGGTTCCTACCGGTTCGCACCGGTTCGGTAGAACTGGTTCGTCAAATCTACCGAACCGATTAGAAGCAGTTCCACCAGTGGACCCGGAAAGCAGGCCACACCTACAGAAGAGGTTCCAAAATTTTTTGAAACCCACCACTGCTGTAGACCACGCAGAGTCACCTTGTGGGGAGATGGGTAGCAAATAAATTTAGGAAATAAATAAAATAAATCAATAAATAACAGAATAACCAAGTTGGAAAGGCCTTGGAAGTCTACAGTAGTCCAACTCCTTTGTTCAGGCAGGAAGCCCTATAATATTTCAGACAAATGTTTTCTTCAAAACCTCCAGGGATGGAGCACCTATAACTTCTGAAGGCAAGTCGTTCCACTGGTTAATTGTTCTCACTATTAGGAAAGTTCTCCTTAGTTCTAAGTTGCTTCTCTCCTTGATTAGTTTCCACCCATTGCTTTTTGTCCTATCCTCAAGTGCTTTGGAGAATAGTTTGGCTCCCTCTTCTTTGGGGCAGCCCCTGAGATATTGGAAGACTGCCATCATGTCTCCCCTAGTCCTTCTTTTCATTACACTAGACATGCCCAGTTCCTGCAACCGTTCTTCATATGTTTTGGCCTCCAGTCCCCTAATCATCTTTGTTGCTCTTCTCCGCACTCTTTCTAGCGTCTCCACATCTTTTTTGTATCATGGCGACCAAAACTGGATGCCATATTCCAAGTGTGGCCTTACCAAGGCATTATAAAGTAGTATCAACACTTCACGTGGTCTTTATTCTCTCTCTCTGTTTATGCAGCCTAGAACGTTGTTGGCTTTTTCAGGATCTTTCCGGGTTTTTTAAATAACCAGAAATTCAAGGGAGGGGAAAGCATTTAATCAGAAAAATTAGTATGCAATTTGCTACCCCGTTGCACCATTTTCATGAAAATCAAACATTTTCATTCCCAAATGTTTCAAACTATTTTTTTCCCCCAATCCTCCGGGTTAAACATTTTATTTCATTCTACGGCTCCCTCCGCCTGCTACATTTAAACTAATAATATCGTTATAATCTTAGTCAAACAGCCATCTACCATATTTAGTGGTGATTTGTCACACGAAAATTATTCATAGGTGTCTCCGCTTAAGTCTCTTTTATGTTTTATGTGCATTTCCATACTGTGTTTTTCTGGCTATACACTTTGCAAAGATTTCATGGATTTACTGTGTCTGCTCTTTTTTTTTTTTATGACTGACATAGCAATAACCGGATTGCAGAGATATTTATGCTGCTTGTGGCTTAGCGAGATAATTAAAGGATATAAATTAATCAAGTGCAATTAATTAGAAACTTTATGTTCACAGCAGTCCTTCTTTGCATGTATAATTTATATTTATTGATTTTCTAGCTTTCATTAGCCTATGAGATAAGAGCAAAAAAAAAAATGCATTAAAGGACAAAAATGTACAATTAGCATAAGGGTGAACCCTGGCATAATTGATTGATCAGCACATGTTTGGGGGCAAATATAAAACTCTGTTAACTGTCATAAATAGTTACAATTGATGAGGAAAACCTCACCACATATTTCCCTTTGATTAATGATGATGGGGAAGCATGTACGTGTGTGTGTGTGTGTGTGTATATAGGGATGCTTTCAAGAGTCCTCTTAATGGGAAGCTGATAGCTCCGTGGAATTTACATCTTAATCAGTGTATTTATGATGGAGGGAACTGGAAGAAATTAATTGGGAAAGGAGAAAGGAGACACATCTATATGGGATCCAAAGCGGGGGAAAGTGTGCTTGGGAAGCCACACCACACAATAGAAGGTAGACCTGTTCCCATCTCCACCTCCTCCACCTTCCATGGACACGTTGGAAAGGCATAACAATGATGCCAGGTGAAAAACAGGTGCGCTCCAATTCTAAAAAAAGGCAAAGATCCATCCCCAAGGAAAATTCACAGGGGGAAAATAGGAAATCATATGAGACAAACTCTTCCCTTTGATCACATTGTATTTATTGCATCCCTAAATTCTCTCCGTTCAAAATGAATTGAGGCCCAGATAGTTAGATATAGAGGAGAGAGGAGGGGGGAGAGGGAGGGAAGAGAGAGAGAGAGGGAGGGAAAGAAAGAGAGAGAAAGGGAGAGATGCATGGATGCATGGATGAGTAGATTGATAAATGGATGGATAAATTGACAGATGAATCAATGGATCTATAGAAGGAATGAAGGAAGGGAGGAAGAGAGAAAAGAAGGAAGTAAGAAAGGGACAGAGGAAGGAAGGAGAGAGAAAAGAAGAGAGGAAGGGAGGGAAGGAGGAAGGAAGGAAGGAGAGAGAAAAGAAGGGAGGGAGGGAGGAAAGAGATAGAAAAGAAGGGAGGGAGGGAGGGAGGGAGGGAAACACACACAGAGAAGAAATTATCAGAACGTAAAAAACGTAAACATGTTAATTCAGCAGCGTGAACTGGTTTAACAAAAATCACAACAGAGACAATAAAATGTCAATGATTTCATTTATGATGGTTATATTTGGGGGTTCAGGCCTTGGCAGCCTTTGGATTTGGGGCGCCACATTCTTGAACAGCTTCCGGCTGCTTCTTTATTCCAGCGGTGGAGAGCTCATTTCCAGGCACTTTTTATGGTCATATGCAAAAATTGCTCAGGAAGCCAAACATCAAAGGGGAGAAATATAATCAAAACTGTCTACAGTTGTAAGCCTGATCAGAGACATTGCTCCATACCAGGCCTGCTTGCCACCCCACTTAAAATGGGAATGGAATGAAAATAGTGTGCGTGTCAGCTACTGTAAAATATTTTAAAATAAATGTTTCCTTGCTTCTCAGTTTACAGCGGAAATGAATTTGATTCCTAGGGACACAAGGAGGTCTTATGGTACACTGAATCCTCCTCTTGTATTGAATGCATTACATTCTGCTGTCCTCTTGAGAGAGAAAGGAAAATGGCCAGCTAAGAAGGTTCTCTCTCTTCTTGTAAGATGGGTGAATGCAGTTCCCTCCATCATAAATACACTGATTAAGTTCTACATTTCATTAAGCTATCAGCTTCCCATTAAGAAGACTCTTGAAGGCATGTACACGCAGGCTGCATTTTCTGTTTTAGCTTTCAAGCATTCTTGTTTGGGATTCTCGGTCTTCATATTTTTTTTAAACCCCTGGAGAAAACCTAAGGAAGATTGCCTGTTGGTTGGTCCAGCTGAGCGTATTAAAGATCCTCTTTAGTGTCCTCAAGAAATTTATCCAATTTTCTTTGGGCCTCTCCCAAAGTCTTGTAACAGTGAATCCAGTGGTGGGATTCAGCCAGTTCGTACCTATTCGGGAGAACCGGTTGGTAACTTTCTAAGTAGTTCAGAGAACCAATTGTTGGAAGAAATCTCATTTTATTTTTCCCCACTTCACAGGGCTAATCCTGTAAGGAAGGCAGGAAGGAAACATTCTGGTGTTGTTTCTAGCCTGATCTTTATTGACCTGCTTACAGAAACTGCCTCTCCGGTTAACCCTTATTACATTGGAACAGCTAAGGTGAAGCATCCATCGATATGAGTGACCTTGAGTTGGCCATGCCCACCCAGTCACATGACCACTGAGCCCCACCTACCCAAATGGTCATTAGGGCAGAGAACCGGTTGTTAAATTATTTGAATCCCACCACTGTGTGAATCGCTAGGTTTAATATATGTGGAGATTCTCAGTCATCCAGGTCATGGTTGTCCCAAAGGTTCTTTTTCAAAAGACAGCTCTGTATTTTTCCTTGAAGACGTTTTGCTCCTCATCTGAGAAGCTTCTTCGGTTCTGACTGAATGATGGAGGGATTTATATTCCTTGCAGTCATCTGGTCATTAGCATCCTTTCAGAGAGTCCTTGAGGCCACTTGAGGGTTTATCTGTGCATTCAGGGTCACTTGGGTAATAAAATAAAAAATAAAATACATAAGACATCATCAGTGCAAGGGAGTGGGGAGTTTCTGTCTGCAGCTTGCCCTGTCAGTCTTGATTGGTGTATTGTTTTCTGCTTGATCATTTGTCTGGTGTCAATCCCTGCTTATCTGGGTGTGGGCAGCTGGAGGGGAAGTGTTCTACTTTCACCCCCTTTCCTTCTTAACTTTTTGTCTTCTCTTTTGATTAGGGTGTAAAGATGGTTTATTTCTTGTGCCTCTTAGTGGCTGATTTGTTTGAATGCCTTCAAAATAGCGACGACAAATTATTAGCTCAGCTCTATTCCAGTGTTAGGTGCAGTGGTGGGATTCAAATAATTTAACAACCGGTTCTCTGTCCTAATGACCAGGTGGGCAGGCGGGGCTTAGTGGTCATGTGACCATGTGGGCGTGGCCAACTCAACATTACTCAGGTCGATGGGCACTTTGCCTCAGCTGTTCTAATGTAATAAGGGTTAACCAGAGAGGCAGTTTCTGTAAGCAGGGCAATAAAGATTAAGCTAGAAACAACAGCAGAATGTTTCCTTCCTGCCTTCCTTACAGGATTAGCCCTGTAAAGCAGAAAAAAACAAAAGAAGATTTCTTCCAACAACCGGTTCTCTGAACCTTTTAGGAAGTTAAGAACCAGTTCTCCCGAATAGGTGTGAACTGGCTGAATCCCACCACTGGTTAGATGGCTTAAAATTTCCTTTGATATAGAGTTCCACACCGCTGAAGTGACACAGATTTCTTCATCCAGGCAAGGCCTCACGGGCTACATTTTCACTTTACCTCACCGCACGCTCCTAATTTTATTTCTCTCTTCCTCACAGTCTCTTCCAGCATCTACAAGGAGGAGTTTCTATCACACCCACGCAGCCAAATTTAGCTAGCATCAAAAGAGACTGTAGGAAAATTGGAGCAGCATTCCAGAGAAGAATTAGATGTGGACATCATTTTGCAAACTACCTTAGTAAGGGAGCTTTAACTCCAACCTCAATCTCGGCTAAGAATCTTCGCAAAGATCTGGAGTTTCTGTCAGCTACCCAAAAAGCCACTGGGTCCCCCTCTGATTCCTGCAATCAGTTAAGAACAATAAAATCCAGTAAGAATTGAATTTCCAAAACACAATGGAAGCCATTCTTTTCCGGTCACAAACTCTAGTTGTTATGTGCTTCTTAGAAGGAACCACTTCATGGGAATAGAAGACAATTCATGGCTTTTTTTTTAAAGCAAAATATTTGCCTGAGACTTCCTGTAACCCAATTTACCATCCTTAAATTGCACCTGTCCTCTGTAGCCATTATCTAATCTGTTCTTAGAAGTTTGCCCTCTCTAGTAAAAACCCTTTGATGTTCTGATCAGCTGGGATTTTATGACCTCCCAGTTATACACAGGATCTTCTTTTGCAATCGTTAATGCTTGTAATGTACCTAGCATTCCCCCCCCCCCTTGGCTCCATCCTCAGGGATGGATGACAAATTGTTGTCAAGCAAAAATTTAGCAGATTAAAGAACCAGCCCACCATTGATTGCCTGACTCAAACCCTAAACATCTGTTCTTCTGGGGATTCCTTTGGCAATCCTTATAATGCACATCCGCAAATAATTATATTGAACTGACTTTTTTTAAAAACAGTGTCTGTACCACCTTTCGGCTAGAGCTCCTAGTTGTTTGCGATAGATAGATAGATAGATAGATAGATAGATAGATAGATAGATGATAGCTAGCTAGATAGATAGCTAGATAAATAGCTAGATAAATAGCTAGCTAGATAGCTAGATAGCTAGCTAGCTAGCTAGCTAGCTAGACAGACAGACAGACAGACAGACAGACCTTGACTGAATTTTTGGGGTTTGTGTGTATATATGTATATATGTGTGTTTGTGTGTGTGTGTGTGGTGTGTGTGTGTGTATGTATGTATGTATGTATGTATGTATGTATTGTGTCACAACCCCTGATATGCCCAAATATGGGAGGAAGCAGACTGCTTCCTTTCTCTGTCTATCGGTTCATCAAAAGAGACCATCACGACAGAAAGCCATTATTTTTACTGTTGCCTTTGTTACATTTGTGTTGCATTTGTGCTGATAAATAAATAAAGGGAGACTATTTATCTATTATTTATTTATTTATCAGCACAAATGCAACACACACACACACACACACACACACACACGCCAAATACTACTCACTCATCACAAAATCTCCAGAACCATAAAGACTAAGAATTTGAAATTTGGCATGTATGTTCCTCTTGGCTTCTAGGTGCTCGCTAAGAAAGGAATTTTTCAAAATGACCATCAGATCATTAGCATTTCTTATACAGTAATTAACACGCTCTGATGCTAAGGAGTTCTACTCCCCCTCCCCACTGGAAAAGAATTCTGTTTCAACTGCTAATTGCCTAACATTCCGTTACCTCAGTTCAAGCTGGCAGACGTTCTACTCCTTCACTAAGGAGCAGTCTGGGGCTCCTTGCAGTACTAAACGTTGGTATCTCACCAAAATGTCTACACCTTCCACCTATGGAACTGCTTCCAACTTCTATGGAACGGCAAGAGCGATATTCCCTTGTGTGTTCCAATCACCAGCCACCATTGAAACAACGGATTGAACTGGGGTGAACCAGATTTCTCCTGCATTGCCCGATCACGTAGTTTCGCCAGGCAAAAGAAGACAAAAGAAAAGAAGAACAAGACAGAAGACTTTACCCCCTCAGGAGTAAAATTTTAAGAAACTTATCCAAAACATAATTTCATGTCAGTTACAAGAGAGGGAGAAAGAAAGAGATGGATGAATGGATGGACAAACAGGTGGATAATGAATGGCCCCTCCCAGAGGGAATAAAAGAGGAGCGAAAGGGGAGTGGAGTTTGCAGGAGACAATTAGTTTGATAATTGGTTTGTGACTTTCCAAGATTCCTGGCCAAGTTCTGCAGATCTCAGCCTGTCAGCTCTCCAAGCCAGATAAGGTCTGTGACTGCAAATCCTCCCTGGAAAGACTTTGCCGGAGGTGAACTGAGCAGAATTCACAGCAAATTAATAAAAGGGTTTTTTTTGTCGGGACCAGGAGTTTGCTTCATGCTCTTGGGAAGCCTAAGTCAGAACAGGTTGAGGAGGGCTGTTTCAGGACATCTGAAATTGAGAAACACCGTTCCCGTGAATTTAGGACCTTCTCCTGGCTCAAACGAAGGCAAAACAAACTGTGTGTTTAGATTCTTCAGTGAGCTGGCTTGACGCTGTAATGCGAGTGCTGTATGCATTGCAACTTTATCCAAGCATGGGTTGGCTTAAGGCTGAAATAAACTGTCAGTGCTGGACTCCTGCAATTATTTAAGCTAATACAGAGTGTCTCATTCCCAAAGAGTAAATCACAGTGGCTTCAGTACTATATTTTCCATCTTGTACATAAGTAAACGGGGTAGGATCAACTGGGAGGTTGAATCAATCTGCTATTTATTACCACGAAATGTGACACCCTATTTTAAGTGCCTTATTCCCTTATGATTTAGACCGAGCACTGCATTATGTCCAAACAATATAGAAACCAGCTTTTACTTAGTTGGGGGTCCCCCCCACTTCATGTTAAGCTTTGAAGGATTTACACAGTAAAAAAATGCTTAGGACCTTGATACATTATTGTAGAGCATGGCGCTTGAAACTAACAAATGGAAAAAGAAACAGCACATGTAATTTAGACTCTACTGTTCCCATAGATTTTTACAGTCTCTTCCCCCCCCCCCGCCCCATTTTCTGGCCAAATGCAAATAAAACAAGACCCCCACGGAAGCCAGTTGTTATGCCTAGGTGCTCCGTTAAGTCTGTTGCTATTCAATATTTCCTTAAGAATATGTTTGCTAAAAACAGTAATTATATCCCGTGGAATTTAGGACAATTTAATCAACTTAATATTAAGGTGCAATATTAATATAGCAATATTAATTATATTATAGCAATCATATTATAGCAATTATTAGCAATTATATTTCTCACCAAAACTCTTGCCATTTTAGCTAATGCTTCAGTGTGAATGTCCCTATCAAGGGTTGTTTTTTTTTAAAAAAAATGTGCAAGGAAGAATTTCTCATTCCAGGGTTGGGAAAAAAATAATAGTAATAATAATAAAAAAAACAGAGAACATTTTCAAAAAGGAGTTGTAACCCTTCTCTCCTACCCTTTTTTTAACCCCATATTTTCCTGCTTGTTCCAAATCCTTGCTATTATTATGGTTGGTTGCTAAGGTAATGATAAAGGTTCCCCTCACACCTGTGTGCTAGTCGTTCCCGACTCTAGGGGGCGGTGCTCATCACTGTTTCAAAGCCGGGGAGCCAGCGCTGTCCGAAGACGTCTCCGTGGTCATGTGGCCAGCATGACTAAATGCTGAAGGCGCACGGAAGGCTGTTTCCTTCCCACCAAAAGTGGTTCCTATTTTTCCACTTGCGTTTTTTTTTTACATGCTTTCAAACTTCTAGGTTGACAGAAGCTGGGACGAGTAACGGGAGCTCACTCTGTTACGTGGCACTAGGGATTCGAACCACCGAACGGCTGACCTTTCTGATTGACAAGCTCAGCGTCTTAGCCACTGAACCACTGTGTCCTTTACTTTAATATCATTTAGATGTGCTTGGAAAGGGACTACATAAATACCATACCTTTTTAACATTTGGTTTCTTTAATAGTCAGCCAAATGTTTAGACTGAAATTGGCATTGTTATACGTCTACTGAGTTTTCCCCTGGGATAGATAGATGTTGTGGTTTGATGGTGTTAAAGGTCTCATCGTAGGACGTAAGCTGTTCCAGGTAAAGATAGGATATCAGAGTTGGAAGGGACCTTGTAGATCTTCTAGTCCAACCCCCTACTCAAGCAGGAGATCTTATACCATTTCACACTCTTCTTAAAAGCTTCCAGTGATGTTGACCCACAACTTCTGGAAGAAAACTGTTCCACTGGTTGATTGCTCTCAACATCAGGAAGTATCTCCTTAGCTCTAGGTTGGTCCTATCCTTGATTAGCTTCCATCCATTGCTTCTTGTCTTGGCTTCTGGTGCTTTGGAGAACAAGATGACCCCCTCTTCTTTCTGGCAGCCCCTCAAATACTGGAACACTGTTATCACATTTTCCCCATGTCCTTCTTTCTACAAGGCTAGATATACCCAATTCCTGCAATCGTTCTTTGTAAGTTTTAGCCTCCTAGCCCACTAATCATCTTTGTTGCTCTTCTCTGCCCTCCTGGGAGTTTCATTTCAACCATGATTTGCCTAAGAACAGTTTCTTGGCTTTAACTAGTTTCAGTTTCAGTTTATTGGGATTTATATGCCGCCCTTTTCCCTGAGGGGACTCAGGGCGGCTTACAACCACAGGGGGGGGAGGGGGGGGTGCAAGGTCAAAAACAAAACAATATGTGGACAAAGAAAGATAGTAAAACACAACTTTCATTCAACAATCAAACACTCGGGCGGGTGAATTGGAAGCCTATCCCCAGGCCTGCTGGGAGAGCCAGATCTTGAGGGCTGCGCGGAAGGTCTGGATAGTGGTGAGGGTACGGATCTCCATGGGGAGCTCGTTCCACAGGGTCGGAGCAGCAACAGAAAAGGCTCTCCTCCGTGTGGTCGCCAGTCGGCATTGACTGGCAGATGGAATTCGGAGGAGGCCCAGTCTGTGCGATCTAATTGGTCGATTTAGGGAAGTAATCGGCAGCAGGCGGTCTCTCAAGTACTCAGATCCACTACCATGGAGTGCTTTAAAGGTGGTCATCAGTACCCTGAAGCGCACCCGGAGACCAACAGGTAGCCAGTGCAGCTCGCGGAGGACAGGTGTAACGTGGGCGAACCGCGGTGCGCCCACTATCACTCGCGCGGCTGCATTCTGGACTAGCTGCAGTCGCCGGATGCACTTCAAGGGCAACCCCATGTAGAGCCCATTGCAGTATTCCAGTCTAGAGATCACAAGGGCTCGAGTGACTGTTGTGAGAGCCCCCCGGTCTAGGTAGGGCCGCAACTGGCGGACCAGGCGAACCTGGGCAAATGCCCCCCTGGTCACAGCTGACAGCTGGTGATCAAAAGTCAGCTGTGGGTCCAGGAGGACTCCTAAGTTGCGGACCCTATCTGAGGGGTATAAAATTTGACCCCCCAGCCTAAGCGTTGGTATATTAGCCAAATTATTGGGGGGGAAGCACAACAGCCACTCGGTCTTGTCCGGGTTGAGTACCAGTTTGTTAGCACTCATCCAGTTCTTAACGGCCTCCAGACCCCGGTTCATCACGTCCACCGCTTCATTGAGTTGGCACGGGGCGGACAGATACAATTGCGTATCGTCCGCATATTGGTGGTATTTTATCCCGTGCCTCCGAATGATCTCGCCCAGCGGTTTCATGTATATGTTAAATAGTAGGGGGGATAAGACCGAACCCTGCGGCACCCCATATTTTAGGGGCCTCAGGGACGATCTCTGCCCCCCGACCAACACCGACTGCGACCTGTCCGAGAGGTAGGAGGAGAACCACCGCAAAACAGTGCCTCCCACTCCCACCTCCCGCAGTCGTCGCAGAAGGATACCATGGTCGATGGTATCGAAAGCCGCTGAGAGGTCAAGGAGAACCAGGATGGACGCATAGCCTCCATCTCTGGCCCTCCAGAGATCATCGGTCAATGCGACCAAAGCGGTTTCTGTGCTGTAACCAGGTCTGAAGCCGGACTGGAAGGGGTCAAGATAGCTAAAACATGAACTATTTTTACGTCTGATCATAGTTAAACAAATCATGATTACCTAGCTACCATTTAATGCTAAAACAGGAAAAGGGGTTGGCTTCACTCCAGGGGTGGATTCCAGATCCCGTTCCAACTGGTAGGAATTGAGAACTACCTGTAGTATATGTATAGCAGAGGTGGGTTCCTACCAGTTCGCACCTATTCGGTAGAACCGGTTCGTCAAATCTACCGAACCGGTTAGAAGAGGTTCCACCAGTGGACCCAGAAAGCAGGACACACCTACAGAAGACGTTCCAAACTTTTTTGAAACCCACCACTGGTCCTTGGATAGGATTATTCTACCCTATCATGCTCCTATTTATAAAACTCAGTGCCTCTGTGAAAGGTAAGGATGACTACTGTGTTTGTGGTGCAATCAGAACGTTGCGTGTGTTGAAGTTGTTTTAACGCAAACCAAAGATGCCTTTGAAAAAACAAGTTTACATCCTATTCTTATGCATGCCAGTGCTGTGTGCGAGGTAATTTAAGGTGGTTCTGACAAGTGTCGTCGGCATCTTCATATCCGGTCACATGGGCGGCAAGCCACTCCCATCCGGTCACATGGGTGGCAAGCCACTCCCACAAAGGAGGCCACACCCACAGAGTAGGTTCGAACAATTTTTGAAAAACCACCACTGGTCTGATCATAGTTAAACAAATCATGATTCCCTAGAGACCACTTAATGCTAAAACATGAAAAGGGGTTGGCTTCACTCCAGTGGTAGATTCCAGATCCTGTTCCAACTGGTACGAGTTGAGAACTATCTGTAGTATATGTATAGTTGCAAGCGGGGTGGCATATTGTAATTGACAAATATGCTAAGGTGCAGATATTCTAAGGGCCAGCCAAGATTTTTTTTTTAGAGTGGAACCAGTTATTATTACTAGCCCTAATATTATTAAATATTATAAACACTTACTAATATACAATGTTTGATAATAAATACACACACAATATTAATGATATCATGGAACCCATTATTTTTTTTAAATTTTGTCCATGCTTTAACCCTATTTTATACTCATATTACCGTCATTGTAAAAGTACATCTGGGTGGGTTTTATTGGGGGGGGGGGGCAGAGACGTGAAAAAGCACTTAATGTAATTTATCAAGAGTTATGAAAGATCTCTGGGCCATCAGTAACCAAATGCCAGATAAGGCAACAGCCTATATCTTATTCCAGTTCATGAAAAAAGAAAAAGAAAAAGAAGAAGGGGGGAAAAACCAGCCAGTCTCAGCAATAATGGAAGGCCAGTGATAAATCTGATGCACATAAATTTGGATTTTATTGAAGTTTAAACTTAAGCCTTTCTCTCCCTCCCTGAATAGAGGGGGGGAAAAACAACCTTAAAAGCACTCTTGTAGGGATTTCTGGTTTCCTGAAAACAGCTAATATCTGCCACATTGGGGACAAAGGTAATAGCCTTGGGATTAATTTCATTTTTATGGAGGCTTTGTCTGCTCCAATTTTACTCTGATATATTCGACTTGAATTCCACCAACTTCTCTCTCTCTCTCCCTCCTTCTCTCTCTCTCTTTCTCTCCCTCCTTCTCTCCCTCTGTCTCTGTCTCCTTCCCTCTCTCTCTCCCTCCCCCTCCCTCCCACTTCTCCCTCTCTCCCTCCTTCTTTCTGTCTCTATCTCTGTTTCTCCCTCTCTCTGTCTCTGTCTGCCTGCCTGTCTCTCTCTTTTTCCTTCCCTCCCTCCCTCCTCTCTCCCTCCCTGCTCTCTCTCTCTCTGTCTGTCTCTCTTTCTTTCCCTCTTTCTCTGCCTCTGTTTCTCTCTCCCTCTCTGTCTCTCTGTCTGTCTGTTGCTCTCTCTCTTTTTCTCCTTCCCTCCCCCTTCTCTCTCTCCCTCCCTCCTGCTCTCTCTCTCTTCCTCCCCCTCTGTCTGTCTGTCTCTCTTCCTCTCCCTCTCTCCCTTCTTCTCTCTCTATCTGTTTCTTTCTCCATCCCTCTCTCTGTCTCTGTCTGTCTGTCTCTCTCTCTTTCTCCTTCCCTCCCTCCCTCCTCTCTCCCTCCCCGCTCTCTCTCTCTGTCTTTCTCTCTTCTTTCCCTCTTTCTCTGTCTCTGTTTCTCTCTCCCTCTCTGCCTCTCTGTCTGTCTGTAGCTCTCTCTCTTTTTCTCCTTCTCTCTCTCTCCCTCCCTCCTGCTCTCTCTCTCTCCCACTCTGTCTGTCTGTCTCTCTTCCTCTCCCTCTCTCCCTTCTTCTCTCTCTATCTGTTTCTTTCTCCATCCCTCTCTCTGTCTCTGTCTCTCTCTCTCTTTCTCCCTCGCTCCCTCCTCTCTCCCTCCCCGCTCTCTCTCTGTCTGTCTCTCTTTCATTCCCTCTTTCTCTGTCTCTGTTTCTCTCTCCCTCTCTGTCTCTCTGTCTGTCTGTAGCTCTTTCTCTTTTTCTCCTTCCCTCCCTCCTTCTCTCTCTCTCCCTCCCTCCTGCTCTCTCTCTCTCCCCCTCTGTCTGTCTGTCTCTCTTCCTCTCCCTCTCTCCCTTCTTCTCTCTCTATCTGTTTCTTTCTCCATCCCTCTCTCTGTCTCTGTCTGTCTCTCTCTCTCTCTTTCAGTAGGACAGGGATGGTAGGCACACTGGTGCGCTTATGCCCCCTTTACGGACCTCTTAGCAATGGGGTGAGGTCCACGGTAGACAGTTTAAGGTTACAGCTTTGGGGTTTTAAGGGAGTAACAAAGGAATCAAGTAGAACATTCCAGGCGTTGACCACTCTGTTGCTGAAGTCATATTTTCTGCAATTGAGTTTGGAGCGGTTTCCCTTGACTTTGTATCTATTGTTTGCCTGTGTATTATTATGAATAGTGGGGATCGCACCAACATTCCAGCAGAACTGAAGAACCTTCTTGGATAAGAAGCGAAATGTTTTCAAGGGGAAAAAAATCCAGTTCCCTCTTGGAAAACCACCTGCAAACAGATAAGAAATCCAGAAGCCTAGAATCAGAAATTTAGACCTGGTGAATAATTTCATCGTTCCTTTATGTTCTTCCTCTTGTTTCCTTCTTTTTTTAAAAAAGAAAAATGTTTTCCTCTGTAAATTAAATAAGCTGAATTTATGAAAGAAACGGTCAAAGGAACATGTCTCTGTGTGTCTGTATTTAGTTAATATATTTGGCTTAAAAAGAGAGCGGGAAGGTACAATACTTCCCTCTGATGCTAAATAGACATTGTATTCGGAAGTAAAACTGCTCATTTCCCAAAGAATGTGGGCTCTTAAGTGATTCATTTTGACAGATGAGGAAAATCAACTTTCCAGCTCCCCACAATAGAAGAAGAGATTTATCAGAAGTTAGCTTCAACTACTGGGCATTAAGCCAGCAGTGTTAAGTTAAGCTACACATTCATTCTTTTAAAACTAGATGGCGTTGGCTAAGGCATATTACTCTTCAATTATTAATCTGATTTTTATTCTGATTTTCCACGGCTGAAAGACTGGGAAATGCTACCCTTGGCCAAGCTGCCCAAATCATATTCCTGTAGCTGATCCTTAACTGTGCATATTTCTTTTAAAGGTCCAACTATACCGTATTAAAGCAGAACAGAACAGAATAGCAGAGTTGAAAGGGACCTTGGAGGTCTTCTAGTCCAACCCTCTGCTCAAGCAGAAAACCCTATACCATTTCAGACAAATGGCTGTCCAATCTCTTCTTTAAAACCTCCAGTGTTGGAGCATTTACAATTTCTGGAAGCAAATGGTTCCATTGATTAATTTATTCTGTCAGGAAATTTCTCCTTAGTTCTTGGTTCTCTCCTTGATTAGCTTCCATCCATTGCTTCTTGTCCTGCCTTCGAGTGCTTTTGCTGTGGCCCCCCCAGCGGCCATTGGAGCTGGCAAGCAGAGTCAGAGGGAGGAGGTTGAGGAGGAACATGGGCCAGTCCTGGGGGCTGGGGAAGGCTCAGACAAGGGCTCTGCATCGGAGGCAGAGATGGGGCCGAAGCAGACTACGGAGGAAGACAGAGGAACAGCTGGAGGCAACTGAGGCAGAGGAACAGCTGGAGCCTGTTCCCAGTGTACACATGCGCAGAGCTGCCAGAAGAAAAGAACAACTCAGAAATCAGGGTAGACTTGGGAGTAAAGCCACAGGTGGAAGGGGATTGGCCTAGGATATAAAAGAGGAGCGAAAGGGGAGGGGGCTTTTGCAGGAAACAATTCGGTCATTCGGTCATTAGATTCGTTTCAGGAGTGTGAAGATCTGTCCGTGAATCTCAGAGACTCTGTGCCCAGTCTTTCCTTGCACAGCACCTCATTTGGAAAATATTTACATGGCAGCTTTCCAAGCTAGATAAGGTCTGTGGTCATAAATATTCCTTTGAAAGACTGTTTGGCAGGCCTTTGCTGAATGTGAATAAGAAGAATTCACATTTGTTTAATAAAAGGGGTTTTGTGGGGACCAGGATTCTGCCTCATGCTTTTGGGGGAAGCGGTCAGAACAGTTTTGGAGAAGAAGCTGACCCTCTCTTCTTGGTAGCAGCCTCTCAGATAGCGGAAGACTGCTTTTATATCACCCCTGCAGTGGTGGGTTTCAAAAATTGTTCGAACCTACTCTGTGGGTGTGGCTTCCTTTGTGGGAGTGGCTTGCCGCCCATGTGACTGGATGGGAGTGGCTTGCCGCCCATGTGACCGGATATGAAGATGCCGACGACACTTGTCAGAACCACCTTAAATCACCTCACACACAGCATTGGCATGCATAAGAATAGGATGTAAACTTGTTTTTTCAAAGGCATCTTTGGTTTGCGTTAAAACAACTTCAACACACGCAATGTTCTGATTGCACCACAAACGCAGTAGTCATCCTTACCTTTCACAGAGGCACTGAGTTTTATAAATATGAGCATGATAGTGTAGAATAATCACATCCAAGGACCAGTGGTGGATTTCAAACAATTTTGGAACCTCTTCTGTAGGTGTGGCCTGCTTTCCGGGTCCACTGGTGGAACCTCTTCTAACCGGTTCGGTAGATTTGACGAACCGGTTCTACCGAATAGGTACGAACTGGTAGGAACCCACCTCTGCACCCCTCATACTTTTTTCGTTAAACTAGGTATATCCAGTTTCTGCAACCATTCTTCGTATGTTTTGTCCTCCATATTAACGTTAGACAGCTCAGTTTTGGAAGAGGTTCAGGATTGGGCAGCTAAAATTTTGCAAGATTGCAATAAGAGTGAGAACAAGTAGTTGCTAGGCTTAACCCAACCAGGAGCACAAGAGAGCTTAGAAATAAATCAGGAAGTTCTGTTTCTCAGCTTTCAGCGACTTATAGTGTCAATCGGAAATCTTCCTAAAGCCTGTCATTCAATTGGGAGTATGAGCTGAATCTTGAAGAAGAGGCTGTCTTAAAAGTGTCATTGAGAGGAAACGAATCTATTTAAATTTCTGACAATGAATGCAGTCCAATTAAATACAACACAGGTATTTTATTGGTGTTTTATTATCTATCTTGTTTACTCACTGTTTGTCTTGTATTATTGCACCCCCTTCCCGTGACTGTAAGCCGCCCTGAGTCCCCTCAGGGAGAAGGGCGGCCTATAAATCGTAATAAATGTCTAAATGTCTAAATGTCTAATCCTCAGGTTACAGTCAGAACTGGCATTAATTTCTGTTGCTAAGCAAGTTGGTTATTAAGTGAGTTTAGACAGGATTTGGCATTTTTGTCTGCCTAGCGAGTCCTTTCCGCGGACCTGGGATCGATAGATGTAGATGTTATTATTATTTAATCGGCCTGGTACAGGAAAGAAACAAATCTACCGAACGGATGGGAAAAAATGAATTGTTCTGACCGAAGCTTCCCAAGAGCATGAAGCAAACTCCTTGTCCTGAAAAAAAAAAAACACCTTTTATTAATTTCCTGTGAATTCTGCTCATTCCCATCCAGCAAAGTCTTTCGAGGGAGGATTTATAGTCACAGACCTTATCTGGCTTGGAGAGCTGCCAGGCCGATATTTGCAAAACTTGACAAGTAGTCTCGGAGAGTCACGAACCAATTAAGCGAACTGATTGTCTCCTGCAAACTCCCTTCCCCTTTTGCTCCTCTTTTATTTCCTCTGGGAGGGGCCATTCATCGTCCCCTTATGGCCTTACTCCCAAGTCGACCCCTATTCTTTAGCTGTTCCCTTCGTCTGGCAACTCTGCGCATGTGCACACCGGGAACAGGCTCCAACTGTTCGTCTGCCTCACTGACGCCTGACTCTGAAGGCAGCTGATAACTGGCATATGGTCATGGACCCCTCTCTGCCTCTGACACAGAGCCCTCATCAGAGCCTTCCCCAGACTCCAGGACTGGCCCATCTTCCTCCCCAACCTCCTCATTGTCCGAATCTGCGACCAGCTCCGCTGGCTGTTGGCAGACCACAAGAAAATCCATTTTTTCCACTGACATAAAGGATGCCGTTAGCTTGCCGTTATCAGTTACAACTCCAGAAAATGCAGGAACAAATCCTTGTGGGATCCACAGAAACCATTTTTTTCCTGGTGCTTTATACATTCTCGGCACATTCATGGCGAATGCCTTCTGAAGAAGTCAAACTTCTTTCTCTACTAATTGTGTTTGGGGCCTCCCGAAGCAGTTAATTTTTTTTCCCAACTCTCTCTTGGCTTTCCACGAACGACAGTATAAAGAAGCCAGAGTTTTTCTTTTGTTTTTCTTGCTTCCCCCCCCCCCCCCACTTTTAAATAGAAACTCTCTCCTGTAGAGAAAACAGGAAACAATGGCTGGCTGTCACCGAATGCTGATATCTACTTTTGATCAGCCAAATGAATGTTGCAGCCATTTCTTATCAAAAGGAGATTGCTTATCGATCTATATCAAAATATGCATGCTAATCCCCAGGTACCACCACGTAATTTTCAAGGGGAGTTAATAATCTGATTGCTGTCCTGTCTCGTGCAATTCACTGAACCAGGAGCTCTAATCAGTACTGTGGTCTTGCAGTCAAATGCACTTTGCTGTTTAAATTTGGATCAGTGACACTGATTGAGGACTTCTTGCAAAGGGGTTGACAAATCAAATTGTTTGTTCCAGGGGTGTTTCGCCAGAGATCAAGTCCAAAGTAATAAGCAGTGAATTTGTTCATTACCAGTTGGGTGGAAAGAATGATAAAATTCACCTGCGTCGTTATCATGCGATATAAAAAAGGATTGACTGGGGAAGAGAGAGAGAGAGAGAGAGAGAGAGAACCCCCCTCCCTCAAAATGGGGTTTTGTCACCTTGAATTTCTTATGCATTTCATGAGGCTGTGATTTGCAAAATCATACTTCATATTGGATAGCTATTTAATGCTGAAGGTTTCAAGGACCTCAATCGAATTGCTGAAATACGCTTCAAGGTGCTACTTGCCACCTATAAAGCCCTTCATGGTAGTGGGTCTGGGTACTTGAGAGACCGCCTACTGCCGATCACCTCCACACGACCTATCAGATCTCATCGTTTAGGCCTTCTCCGAGTTCCATCTGCTGGCCATGCCGACTGGCCACCACGCGGAGGAGAGCCTTCTCGGTGGTAGCCCTGACCCAATGGAATGATCTCCCCGTGGAGATTCGTACCCTCACCACCCTTCAGACCTTCCGCACAGCCCTTAGAATCTGGCTATCCCGTCAGGCCTGGGGCTAAAGATTGGAACCCGCCTGAATGGTATGAATGTTGCGTTTTAATCATGTATTGTCTTATATGTAAAAGTTTGTCTTCCCCCCCCCCTTGGATTGTGAGCCGCCCTGAATCCCCCCAGGGAAAAGGGCGGCATACAAATAAACAATCTGAATCTGAATCTGAACAATCTGAATCGGAAAGCTGTAAGGGAAATCTGAGGGCGATTCCCTTTACGAACATGCATGAAATTTTTCAGTCTTTGGTGGGTGTGGTGTGACTTGGTGGGTTTGGCAGGGGAAGGATACTGTAAAATCTCTATTTTGTCCCGATCAGCTGGGACTCGGGAGGCAGAGAATAGATGGGGGCGGGGCCAGTTGGAGGTGGTATTTGCCTAAGGTGACCAGACGTCCCGCTTTTGGCAGGACAGTCACAATTTTGCACAATTTGTCCCGCGTCCTGCGGCATTCTTAAAAAGTCCCGATTTTAAAAAAAATTAACCAAACACGCTCCCCCCCCCCGGTCAATGGTGTCCCTTTTTACCAATGTTAAAATCTGATCACCTTATATTTGCCGGTTCTCTGAACTACTCAAAATTTCTGCTAGCCGAGGTAGTGCAGTGGTTAGGGTGCAGTACTGAACGCCACTACAGCTGACTGTTATCTGCAGTTCAGCGGTTCTAATCTCACCGGCTCAAGGTTGACTCAGCCTTCCATCCTTCCGAGGTAGGTGAAATGAGGACCCAGACTGTGGGGGCGATATGCTGACTCTGTAAACCGCTTAGAGAGGGCTGAAAGCCCTATGAAGCGGTATATAAGTCTAACTGCTATTGCTCTTGCTATTAGTTCTCCAGAACTGGTCAGAACCTGCTGAATACCACCTCAGGACTGGACTGCCCTCTGTCAGAAATGGTTTAGGGTCTGCTTCGGCAGGGGGTTAGACTAGATGACCTGCAAGATCCCTTCCAACTCTGTTAATAAATAATATAATTTATTAAATAATATATATATATATATATAGCCTATGTACACACAAAAGCTGAGTTCTTCTGGGAACTCCAACTACATCCCATCCCTCCCCCATTCTTTTTTTTCCTTTTCTTTCTTTCCTTTTTTTTAAAAAAGAAAAAGAAGGGACGATGTTGGTGAAATATGTCTATTCTTCAACCCTTCCAGAATCTGTTTCAAAACCATTCCAGCCATCTGGCTCTGCAGGCGGCTTGCTGTTCTTTTCATGTTTGGAAGGAGAGTTTGATAACAAACTAGTCTAATAAATATGGAGCTCAAAGACAACAGAGAAGTGCTGCTTGCTGTCTTCTGACATTTTTGATGTTTTCCTAATTTATAACATTAAATATGGCTCAAACAGATGGGCTTTAATATATTCTCCCATGCAAACATGTGGCTTAACTAGTCTACAGGACGCAGCTCGCCGTTCTCCCACTGATGTCATCTGGTGCCTTCGGTTTAAGCCTTCGGGAGGGAGGGGGGCGGAGTCCGCTCTCTGAGAGGACTTTGTTAAAAACCCTGCAATGGCATTTTTTTCCCCCTGCTGCCACTTAAAGAGGTGGCATGCAACTATCCGAACAGGGAAGGTTGACCTCTACTGAATAAGGCCTTGTGAGCCAGGCACACTTTACTTCCTAATATTGTGATTAAGAATTTAGAGGGGGTGCTCCTTGGTGCTCTCTGAGCTTGATTGTTTTCTTGCAGACGTTTCATCACCCAACTAGGTAACATCAACAGTGCTAGAAGGAAGAGAGGTTGGAGGAGGACGGGAAGGAGGGGAAGAGACTGTGGGGTCCTTGGTGCTCTCTGAGCTTCATTGTTTTCTTGCAGATGTTTCATCACTCAACTAGATAACATCATCAGTGCTAGAAGGAAGAGAGGTTGGAGGAGGATGGTGAGGGGGAGGAGACTGTGGGGTCCTTGGTGCTCTCTGAGCTTCATTGTTTTCTTGCAGATGTTTCATCACTCAACTAGATAACATCATCAGTGCTAGAAGGAAGAGAGGTTGGAGGAGGATGGTGAGGGGGAGGAGACTGTGGGGTCCTTGGTGCTCTCTGAGCTTGATTGTTTTCTTGCAGACGTTTCATCACCCAACTAGATAACATCAACAGTGCTAGAAGGAAGAGAGGTTGGAGGAGGATGGTGAGGGGGAGGAGACTGTGGGGTCCTTGGTGCTCTCTGAGCTTGATTGTTTTCTTGCAGATGTTTCATCACCCAACTAGGTAACATCAACAGTGCTAGAAGGAAGAGAGGTTGGAGGAGGATGGTGAGGGGGAGGAGACTGTGGGGTCCTTGGTGCTCTCTGAGCTTCATTGTTTTCTTGCAGACGTCTCATCACCCAACTAGGTAACATCAACAGTGCTAGAAGGAAGAGAGGTTGGAGGAGGATGGGGAGGAGGAGGAGGAGACTGTGGGGTCCTTGGTGCTCTCTGAGCTTCATTGTTTTCTTGCAGATGTTTCATCACTCAACTAGATAACATCATCAGTGCTAGAAGGAAGAGAGGTTGGAGGAGGATGGTGAGGGGGAGGAGACTGTGGGGTCCTTGGTGCTCTCTGAGCTTCATTATTTTCTTGCAGATGTTTCATCACCCAACTAGGAAACATCATCAGTGCTAGAAGGAAGAGAGGTTGGAAGAGGACGGGAAGGAGGGGAAGAGACTGTGGGGTCCTTGGTGCTCTCTGAGCTTGATTGTTTTCTTGCAGGTGTTTCATCACCCAACTAGGTAACATCATCAGTGCTAGAAGGAAGAGAGATTGGAGGAGGACGGGGAGGAGGAGGAGACTGTGGGGTCCTTGATGCTCTCTGAGCATGATTGTTTTCTTGCAGACGTTTCATCACCCAACTAGGTAACGTCATCAGGAGGAGGAGACTGTGGGGTCCTTGGTGCTCTCTGAGCTTCATTATTTTCTTGCAGATGTTTCATCACCCAACTAGGAAACATCATCAGTGCTAGAAGGAAGAGAGGTTGGAGGAGGACGGGAAGGAGGGGAAGAGACTGTGGGGTCCTTGGTGCTCTCTGAGCTTGATTGTTTTCTTGCAGACGTTTCATCACCCAACTAGGTAACATCATCAGTATTAGAAGGAAGAGAGGTTGGAGGAGGACGGGGAGGAGGAGGAGACTGTGGAGCCTTTCCAGGATTTCAAGCAGATTAGAAGACTGGAGATAAGGACAGAAGACTTATTTCAGACAGAATGGATGAATTCTTTACCCTTGGAAGCATCCTCTCCCCCCCCCCCCAATCAATAGAATTCTCAGCCAGTAACTGTTGTGCATGCAGACTCTTGTAAATCCCAAAAGTGATAAATATGTTTAAACAGGATCACATTCATGAACGGTAAGGAGTTTTGCTTGCTCATAGTTGATATTGTTGGCTCCGGTGGAGAATTCTGTCCACCTGGAAAAAAAAAAACCCAAGGGTATACAGCTCCTCTGCCTGGAATCCACACTGTATATCGGACATTAATACAATCAAGCGAGACCAGAGGTATTTCACGAGAAGAGTCCTCCACTCCTCTGCTCACAATAGAATCCCTTACGCCACCAGGCTCGAAATTTTGGGCTTGGACAACCTGGAACTACGCCGACTAAGGTCTCACCTAAGCATAGTACCCAAAATTGTCTGCTACAACATCCTACCTGTCAGCGA
Source organism: Thamnophis elegans (assembly GCF_009769535.1). Lineage (NCBI taxonomy): Eukaryota > Metazoa > Chordata > Lepidosauria > Squamata > Natricidae > Thamnophis > Thamnophis elegans. The sequence goes on along the minus strand of NC_045554.1, from coordinate 43,524,332 downwards.
CTATTTCAGCTTCAACAGCAACAATACACAGGCAAATAAGAGATACAAACTCAAGGTTAACCGCTCCAAACTCGATTGCAGAAAATACGACTTCAGCAACAGAGGGGTCAACGCCTGGAATGCTCTCCCCGACTCCGTTGTTACATCCTCAAACCTCCAAAGCTTCAATCTTAAACTGTCCACCGTGGACTTCACCCCATTCCTAAGAGGTCTGTAAGGGGGCATCCATAAACGCACCAGCCTGCCTAACATCCCTCTCCTACTGTCCCCAATTATTTGTACCCATTTCCTTTGTTCATGTCCGTGTTTATACTTGCACCTGTTATCTCGTGCATCTTTGACAAACTAACTAACTAAATAAACACATGTATATATACTTCCTATGCACTACTCCGTAGGAACATAACGGTGCCAACATAATCCAGAGAGGGGTAGCGACACAATCCAGAATGTTTGTCATTGTTTGCTGATCCGTCCAGCTGCCAAGGAGTAAAAGCGCGTCCGATTTGCATTTCAAGAAAGAGGGGAAAAAGCAGCTTATCTTTCAACAGGGACTTTCCCCACAAGGCCTAAGGGCTGCAATAAATCCAATTTGACATTGTCACTTTAAGCATATTGATGGCTCCTAAATATTTCATGGTGCTTCGAATGGCGATGGCACATCCCGAGTGGTTTTCCCTAGGGTGTCCCGGGAAACCCTTATTACAAACATTAATTATGCCACCAAAGGGATCACATTTTCTCTCACCTTTGGTAGTGGAGTTCCGAAGTCCCCGTTCGGATACCACCAGAAGGAGCATGAGAAATAAAGAGCAACAAAGATGATTAGGAGACTGGAGACTAAAACAGATGATCAGTTGCAGGAACTGAGTATGTCTAGTTTAAGAGCCGAGGTGGCGCAGTGGTTAGGGTGCAGTACTACAGGCCACTCCAGCTGACTGTTATCTGCAGTTCAGCGGTTCTAATCTCACCGGCTCAAGGTTGACTCAGCCTTCCATCCTTCCGAGGTGGGTGAAATGAGGACCCAGACTGTGGGGGCGATATGCTGACACTGTAAACCACTTAGAGAGGGCTGAAAGCCCTATGAAACGGTATATAAGTCTAACTGCTATTGCTATTGCTAGTTTAATGAAAAGAAGGACTAGGGGAGACATGATAGCAGTCTGCCATTATCCCAGGGGCTGCCCCAAAGAAGAGGGAGTCAAACTATTCTCCAAAGCACCCCAGGCTAGAACAAGAAGCAATGGGTGAAAACTAATCAAGGAGAGAGGCGACTTAGAACTCAGGAGAAATTTCCTGATAGTGAGAACAATTAATCAGTGGAACAACTTGCCTCCAGAAGTTGCGAATGCCTCAACACTGGAAGTTTTTAAGAAGATGATGGATAATTTGTCTGAAGTGGTGTAGGGTTTCCTGCCTAAGCAGGGGGTTGGACTGGAAGACCTCCAAGGTCTCTTCCAACTCTGTTATTCTATTCTATTTTAATATTTGAAAAAGATTGTAGGCTTCCTGACGGATCAATTTTGGACTGGTTTTTATTTTTTATATTTTTTGCATTCAAGGCTGAGCTTTCCTCATGAGCTCTCCATAAAAAAAACTCTGATTTTTAACACTGATTTTTAAAAAGGCTGAAAAAAAAAGAAGAGAAGGCATCAAATTGGAGGAACAATCATGCAAAACTGTGAGAATCTAATTTCTGCTGGGCAAGCATCCTATATTTTTTAAAAATGATCACGTGAGTGCTTAAATCCATGCAACGAACCCCTGATTTATTTCGGTATCCACATTCATATTAAGGGCATAAGACCGAAGACGGTTAATGAATTAATTGTGCATGTAAAGACTGTTTAGATGGGTGATGAACCCATATTTTAAAACAACAACAACAAGGAATTATCTTCCTTAAGCCAACATTCAAGAAGACAGGACGGAAGCAGGAGAATAACGAACAACAGAATAACAGAGTTGGGAGGGACCTTGGAGGTCTTCTAGTCCAACCCTCTGCTCAAACAGAAGACTTTAGACCATTTCAGACAAATGGTTATGCAAACTCTTGGATAACGATTTGTCTGAAATTGAACAGGTTTCCCTGCCTAATCAGGGGGTTGGACTAGAAGACCTCCAAGGTCCCCTCCAACTCCTATTCTATTCTATTCTATTCTATTCTATTCTATCCTATCCTATCCTATCCTATCCTATCCTATTATACTATATTCTATTCTTCTTAAAAACCTCCAGTGTTGAAGCACTTGTTCACCACTTAATCTTTATTTTTGCATTTCACATATCCCAATTTTAATTTAACTCCAGCTTTAATCCCCAGACTGCAATTCAACTCAACAAACATAGCAGCAAATGTTCAACTGAGCCCCCCATTGCTGTCAAAGTCCTGTTGTTCAACAGTTTTTTCCACTCCTGCTAAAATCTGTCTAAACTAATGTCCATCACTGCATGTTAGAATTCATGGCAGTGGTTTCTAGAAAGTATTGTGTTAAATTCTCCCTTTTGTTTTGTCTTAACCCTCCAATCAATGTCAGATCATTAATATCCCTGCCTTAGACCCATTGTAAATGTATCAGCCACTGTGACAATCATTTTCCCTTAAAACAGGGGGGGGAAAACCCTGTGGTGGATTAGACAGTGGGTTTCTTAATTGCTTAGATCAGACACAGAAGAAAGACACTCAAATTCATATAGACCCTTATAATCAAAATCCGTGCACGCACATGTGTGCATTCATGCACTGCCTATACATTTATGGCATGCAAAATCTGTATAATTTCTGATCTGGCTTGTAAAACATCCTGTAGGTTTCATGTAACTCTTTAATTATGAACTGCAGGGGACACCACAGAGCAAATATTTAAGATGTCTAGACAGCCAGTCATCAGAGAGTAACCATTTAATTGGGTCAAGTTAATGCCATTAGATCCTGCGAGTTCTGGGGAGCAAAGGAGATTTAGTGTGACTTTAATTGCTCTCCACTTTGAAGATCCCAAATGCCATGTATATGTTTGTCTGTCGGCATTTGCTTCTGTATGGCAAAAGAATAAAACAATGAAATGAAAAGGAAGTAAAGTAAAGTGAAAAGTGAAGGGAAGTGAAATGAAATGAAATAATAAAGTAAAGTAACGTGAAATGAAATGAATAAAATAAAATATAAAATAAATAGCTGGAATGTGAAACAGAACAGCCAGAGGAGTTAAAACATGCTGATTTTGTTGGCATGGGTTACCAATATATATTTATTGATTTTTTTAAAAAGCTATCAACGCAAGACTTCAATTGGGTTAGTAAATTTACCTTCCAGGATAGATTGGAACAAGTCAATTCCAAGAAAGAAAGAAGCTAAATTTTCCAGAAGAGGAATTCATAGCATCACCAACTGTCATTCCTGGAATAGCAATAGCAATAGCAGACTTATATACCGCTTCATAGGGCTTTCAGCCCTCTCTAAGCGGTTTACAGAGTCAGCATATTGCCCCCAACAATCCGGGTCCTCATTTTACCCACCTCGGAAGGATGGAAGGCTGAGTCAACCTTGAGCCGGTGAGATTTGAACAGCCGAACTGCAGAACTGCAGTCAGCTGACGTAGCTGCACTCTAACCACTGCGCCATCTCGGCTCTTGGAACACTTTAAAAGAAGGTAGGATAAGACAAAGAGAGGTTGTCCTCGGCTTACGAACCACCATTGACCACCAGTGTTTCTGTTGCTAAGCGAGGCAGGGATTCAGTGAGTTTTGCCACATTTTACGATCTTTTTTGCCACAGCTGTTAAGTGAATCACTGCCGTTGGAACACGGTTGTTAAGCGGATCTGACTTCCCCATTGACTTTTGCGGGAAACAATTTGTTCGTTCTGTCGTTAGATTCGTTTCAGGAGTGTGAAGATCTGTCCGTGAATCTCAGAGACTCTGTGCCCAGTTTTCCTTGCACAGCACCCCATTGGGAAAATATTTACATGGCAGCTTTCCAAGCTAGATAAGGTCTGTAGTCATAAATATTCCTTTGAAAGGCTGTTTGACAGGCCTCACTGAATGTGAATAAGAGGAATTCACGTTTATTTAATAAAAGGGGTTTTATCGGGACTAGAACTCTGCCTCTTGCTTTTTGGGGAAGCCAAACTTCCTTTTGCCAACCCTTTCCCTAAATTGTAGTATTTGATTCAGATGATATTTAACTAGTGCATCTCAAAGGGCTGTCATATTGTCTCTCTCCCTCCATGAATATTTTATAAAATACCCTCTGTTAAATTCCCAGGCTCTAATTGCTCTCAATTCATAAAGCCAACATAGGATTGCATGATCTCTTCTTTATTATTATTGAAAGGAAACCATAATTGTCTCCCGCAAGCCTCTTCATTGACAAGGCATCTTCAATAACAAAATTACATTAATTGCATAAGCTATTAAATATGATGGATGGCAAAATTGGAAGCCTGCCTACTCCTTCCTTGCCACATAAAGGCATACAGTGCTTCCTAAGTCGGTGTTCAGAAGTAACGATGATGCCACGGAGAAGAAAAACAGAAATGTGAGCCCAAGGGCCTTCTCTGGCTTATGATGGTATGAGTCATAAACGATACCTCCACATATGGGAAATCATCCCGTTTCTGCCATCACAGCTATGCTCTGTTTCACTATGGTTTCTATAAAACCCTTCTATTTTAAGAAGATTGGATTGATGAAAGAAATGTCCTTCTGGGTTCGGCTCCAAGTGGGGAAAAAGACACTGGAGACATGGAGGCTGCTTGGAAAGATGGTTTTAATGGTGGACAGGACCACATGGCTTGAGCCCTGAACAGAAAAGGTGATCACATGCTTCAATGTTGGTGGAGAAGAAGAGAAGGGCTGAGGGAGGGGCTTGCTAGGCTTTTTATAACCTGTTCAGTCCCACCTCTCTGTTTCCTGTTCCTGTGTAAGAAATGTATTCTGATTGGTTGTCAGACTCCCATGGGCCCATGCAGGGGCAACTCTCTGGGCTGTGTTTTGAATCCAGGTTTAGTTGAGTCCTCAGATGCCATGTGGTCAGTTGAGTAAAGGGCCAATATTATCATGCCTTTACTCCCATCTCCCCCTGGGGCTGCAGTGGAGAAGTCTTTATTATGTAAAGCGGACTAGCTTGGCCTTCTTAATGGCCCATTAACAGTGGGGATGGGCAGGAAGCTGCAGGCAACTATTCTGTCTTTTAAAACATGTTTCTTTCTTTTCATATCCAGAGAAATATTCTGCGTTTTCAATATTTCCTAGGATATTTCATTTTTCTGGGAGAGGGCTGGGTGATAACTTCCCACAGGATGATTCACACATTTTGAATTTAGGAGCAAGCTCACCAGTGGCCAGATTTATTTTGGCTACACTGGAGTAGCGTATGCAGTTAGTCAACGATCACAAAGGGTTTATCACCATTTTTCCAAACATCAGCACTGTAAGCCTGCTAGATTGGAATTTACCAGACAGTAGATTATCATCCAGGATCCTGGAATGAATTTCTGGAGCTCCTACACTGTGGCCTAAAGCTTACTCATCTCATAAATGTGTTGTACGCTCATATGGCGGACATGGAATTTAGAATCGCAATCGTACAATCTCCTGGACCACCATGGGGGAATCTGCTAATTTGCTCAGCAGAAAATACTTGGTTTCGATGTTCAGGCCTTGAAGCCATATTTTAGTTCAGGCCTGTCACATTTTCTGCTGTAGGAATAAGGGAGGAGGGATTCTATGGAGCATGGGAGGTAGATAGTCTAAATAACATTCCTTTCTCAGAAAGTCAAGGTCATCTTGCCCTACAGCTGTTGATGGTGTGACTGGGAGGTGTCTCCAGTTTTGGATGGTGCCTGATTGGGCCATGTGATGGATAGGTCACATGTGAGGGGCAGAGAATTGAAATTTCATTTCGGTGGGGGAAACCTGGAGCCTTTCAAATCTGGGTTTTCCCAGATGTGCCAATATGACATCTCTGATAAAATTGAACTTTGAGGAAACTCAAAGCCTCGGAGTCTTCTTTCGTTGCGGGTGTTGGAACCCGGACATTAACCTGAATCTCTTTTAAAGCTCAACCAGCTTCCCTGATCTTTGGGGTGCTCTCCAGGATCCTGAGCCCCAAACATCGCCCCGAACCCAGGCAGCGTGAAGACTCAGAAGAGATGGAGGAAGATAAGAAAACCACCTCATAGTAAATAGAATACAATCATTCAGAGTGAGAATCAAATAATTATATAAGTGAGGAATTCCCGGTGCTCTCCGAGCTTGGTGGTTTCCTTGCAGACGTTTCATTACCCAACTAGGTAACATCATCAGTGCAAGTTAGTGCTACTAGCACTGATGATGTTACCTAGTTGGGTAATGAAACATCTACAAGAAAACAATCAAGGTCTGCGAGCACCAAGGGCCCCTCATTCCAACCCTGAGCTACACGTTTTCTTCTTTTAATGACCCCCTTGCGGGATGGAGTCTTGGGCAACTGAATGGAGCTAAGTGTTTACTGACCGGATGCCCTTCCTGTCACCAAGGCGGAGTTTTATTCAGCAGACATAAACACATTGTGCCCAGAGAAATAAAATATCTGCCCTTACCTAGGATTGAACTCACAGCCACTCAACCCTGAACTACAAATATTCTCCTTTAAATATATAAGTATGAATGCTCAAATCTTACTGCTCATATATTTTATTCCCAGCTGTTTCGCCTTCTTAATTGCTTCTCCATGTTGTGGGATTTTCCCCACACGAGAGTTTAACAAATACAACCCTGCATGGAATATTATTAATATTGCCAGATTAATTCCATGTCTTTTAACACCCTCGGTTCCTCCTTCTCCTTTTTTAACAGTACTCTATTAACTGCAAGTTTAATTAAAAGGCTAAATGAAAACATATTTGGTGAGTTTGTACAGCTCTCCTTTAAATCATAATACGGTGTGAGATATTCTCATTAATTTGGCAGTGAATTTAACAGTCCCTCAGATCCTTTGCAAATGGCTGAATCCTTCTGAATTAAATCTGATTCCCTTTTTTTGCCCACAAATTTTTGTGCTTTACCTATGGCTCAGCTAAGAAGAGATTGCATCATTCACTTTCAAAAACTATGTAACGGAAGAATTATTTTGTTTTTATTTTTCCCTTGAGATAAGTAAGTGTCATTACCTGCCAGAGTAATTTTTCCAGCAAGCAACTTGTCTTATAAATCTTGATTGAAGCGAGTCCGTTACATTTCGTTTTGACTAGCTTTTGACAAATCTGCTTTTAACTGTGTGAAAGAAGAATTTGCGGACTTTCCATCTACCAGAGGTATGAAAATTAACCCTTATTCTCTTTGATACTTCACATATTTTCTTTGATCTACTTCACATATTTTCATTTTGAGGTAACTGGATTTCGTAAATCTTTTTATTATTATTATAATTATTATTATCCCCACACAGAAGTCCTTCTGATTTATCTGCTTACTTCATTTTGTCAGTTTGATCTGAATCCTTAATTTGACTTGGAAGGTTGTTTCAAGTCCGCAATTCAATTTTCACAGTTTTACTGTCATCGGTTTAATTTTCAGAGTTTTTACTATCATCGATGCAATGTCTGTAAGCCAAAATCAAAATTCGGAATCCGTAAATTTGCAAATTTGAACATGTTGAGTCTTTGGCTGTTATCTCATCATTTCTGCCTATGACTCAGCCTTGCAGTGAAAAAAATGGCATTAAACTGATCATGGCTATAAAGATACATACAAATAGGAAGTGTGCTTTATGTTATATAATTGTGTTTTGTTACTTAGCTGATCTGAATGAACTATGTTTCTATTTCAAACCTCTGGAAGGTGATTGACAGAAGCTTGTCTTCCTGTTGCCTAGTGCAATAACATGAACAACAAAAGAATATAGAGAGCAGAGAGAGCAGGAATCAGATAATACAATAATCTTATTTATTTAGATTCCTGATCCGGAATGGCTGGACCAACCCAGTAATTGAATGGTTTGAAATTAAGTATACATCTATTGTATATGTCTGTCTGTCTATCCTTCTCTCTTTCTCATTTTGCTCCTATCTATGAATGGATGAATTAATTAATTAATGAACGATTTGATCCAGGAATGCCCAGCTAAATAGATCCATATATATTAATTGATAGATTACAAGTAGGAAATTGTAATTCCATAATATATACAATATGGAGGACACCATAGTATCTTTTAATACAGATAAGCTACCTGAAGAATTTTATGAAATGTTGCATAAAGATTCCAGATTAATGTGCTACAGTGAGAGAAGGAGAAGGAGAAAGAAAGAGAAAGAGAAAGGGGAAGAGAGAAAGAGATTATGTTGGAATCCATTAGGTGTCCAACATCTTTTGTTTCCAGAATTGATATGTCATTCTCATTTCTACATTTAGTTCAGAAGTTACCTACTAATTAAAAATAAATAAATAAGCATACACAACACCTACACATTTTCATCTTTTGATTTAATGTAACTGATTATACCTTTGAGGAAATATTCCTTTAGGTGGTAGAGTTCATTAAATGTGTAAGTTTGCTGAAACTGCATGTTATAAGATTTTTTTTTTTAACAGTGAACTGGTGTGAAATGTGTTTTTATAATAGTCACTCGCTGGCAACATCTGAAGTGAAAATTACCAAGTTTCTTACATCTTTACACATTTCTAAGCCGGATCATCATTTCCTCCAAATTCCAGGCATTTGTGTGAATCATGCCTATGGGGTACATATGTTAGAAATTAGTGTGCATGCACGCACACACAAACACACACATTCCCACATCAAACCTCAGAAATTCATTGCATGTTCCAGAGATACGGTTTGGAAGAACACTTATGTTCAGAATTAATGATATAAATTTAATTTTGATCTTAGAAATCCTAAAACAAACTAGGCAAGGAGGGAAGAGAATGGTTTGGAAACTAACGGTTATGGAAGAAATAAAATGTAATTCTAAGCCATTCTCTATCATATTATATTACTTCCCTGGCAGTTGTCTGTTGCTGAGGAATGGGACACAATGAAAAGAAGATTTTCAATTCAGAATAGAACTGGAAGGGACCTTGGAGGTCTTCTAGTCCATCCCCTGATTAAGCAGGAGACCCCATACTATTTCAGATAAGTGTCTGTCTAATTTTTACTGAAAAACTTCCAGTGATGGAGCTCCCACAACTTCTGAAGGCAACTTCTCTTCTACTGATTAACTATCCTCACTATTAAGAAGTTTCTCCGTAATTCCAAGTTGCTCATTTCTCTGATTTAAATCTATCATCTTCATTTTTATCTTGTCCATGTCCCCTGTAGAATCTCTAAGAAAAGGCCTCTTCATGTTTGCCTTCTCAGAGCCAGAAACTAATCCAAGGATTTCATTTTTAAACGAGAATCCACAAAACTTTGCACATAGTTCTGAAAATGACCATCTGTAAAAGTTGGCAATTTACGAACTATTTACAAAGGATTTGTGTTTGGCAATGTAGCAATGTAGCACTAAGTACATTCAGTGAAATTAATTTATACTTGGAATTGTGTTGTTATAATGCAATATTTATATTAGAAATACAAATGTTTTCCAAGCGGAAATACAAAGTCTTACAATCTATCCTTGTAGACTATTGAGAGTCTACTTATTTAAATTTCCTCTTTGTATTTTATATTTTGCTAAACTAATAAAATATATTATATATATATAAAATAAGTTCTACAGCAGGAATGTCCAACCTTGGCAACTTTTAAGAACTGTGAACTTCAACTACCAGACTGCTTCAGCCAAGGTGTGTCCAATCTTGACAACTTTAAGACTTCTGTCCTTCAAATTCCAGAATTCTCCAGTCAACGTTAAGATGGCTTGGGAATTCTGGGAGTTGAAGTTGTCATAGTTTGCTGCAAAAATCAAATCCAGAAAGCACACACAGATAACTGATTCAGCAGGATTCATTTAAAGAAGAAACTTATTTTTATATAAGCAGAGATAGATAGATAGATAGATAGATAGATAGATAGATAGATAGATAGATAGATAGATAGAGATAGAGATAGAGATAGATATATGTGTGTGTGTGTGTGTTTTAATTTGTGCTGATAAATAAATAAATAAATAAATAAATAAATCATATATATATATATATATATATATATATATATATATATATATATATATATATATATATATATATATATATATATATATATATATATATATATATAAGATTTTTACAACCTCTGGTAAGCCCCAATTATGGGAGGAAGCTAACTGCTTCCATCATCTGTCAATCGGCTCGTCACAAGAGTCCATCACGACAGAAACCCAATATTTTTACTGTTGCCTTTGTTATATTTGTGTTTTTTTATTTATTTGTGCTGATAAATAATATATTTATTTATCAGCACAAATAAATAAACACACACACACACACACACACACATATATATAAAATCTAATATATATATATATATATATGTGTGTGTGTGTATGTTTGTGTGTGTGTGTGTATGTATATGTATATGTATATGTATATGTATATGTATATATGTGTACACACACACACACACACACACACACACACACACACACACTGCCAACAGCAGAGAAAACAGTTTCACTTCAGTTCAGATCTGCAGACAAGTCCTGAATAGTTTCGGTTTCACTTCTCAGCACAGCACTCAGAGCTGCAGGGCTAAACCACGCCCTGTCTCCAAGCTGTTTCAGCTCCCATTGGCTGACCTTGTTACCATGTCTCTGCCAGTCATGAATATTCTGACAGAAGTCCACCAGCCTTAAAGTTGCCAAGGACACTCCTGCACTATAGCTTCTGAACCTTTGGCTCCCGACAGACCTAAGACAAACATATTCAACTGTATCACCACATATCCAACACGCCTTTTTTTTCTTGTGTAATAAAAACACTCTTGAAATAATCAGTACTTTATAGGATCTGTTCTCAGTGCTATTGCTATAACAGATCAATTCAAATCACATTGCAACTAGGAAGCCAGTTTTAAAAAGTATTGGGCATACCAGAGTTCATTTTCATTAAACCTATTGTTAATCGAGAACTTGATTTCAGTTACTGCTTTTTATTCCTTTTATTTTATTCATTGATTTTATACGCCGCCCCTCACACTGATAAGGTGACCCTGGGCAGCTTACAGTAAAAAAATAATAATATAGATACAATAAAAAAATTTAAACACTGTATAAAAACTTGAACCAAGGAGACAGATGGAAGAGGCATGAGATCTTCTTACCCTATCAACCACCTCTAGTGGTGAGTGAGTCCCTGGGAGCACCAGGTCATCAGCAAAGCCAAGTTTTGGTATCCTTTTGGAAAGTGCAAAGGATGGGAGCAGTTCTTACCACTAGTGGCAAGGTGTTTCACAGGGATGGAGTACCAGAGTTGGTATTCAGCAGACTCTGACCAGTTCTGGAAAACCGGTAGTGGAAATTTTGAGTAGTTCGGAGAACCGGCAAATACCACCTCTGGCTGGCCTCGCCCCCATCTATTTGCTGCCTCCTGAGTCACAGCTGATCATCTGGGTCTTCTTCTGTTGCCCTGCACAGGAGAACGGAGCTGGAAAGCAGGTTAGTGGGGTGGGGAGGGAATGTGGATTTTACAATATTCTTGCTCTGGAGTGGGGTGGAAAAGGAGATTTTACAGTATCCTTCCCCCAGGAGTGAGGGGGGAATGGGGATTTTGCAGCATCCTTCCCTGCCACACCCACCATGCTGAGCCACACCCACAGAACCGGTAGTAAAAAAAATTGAATCCCACTAATGGCTGGGGCCATAGCAGAAAAGGCTCTTCTCCTTGAAGTGGGACTTCTTTTGGCTGATGGTCTCCATAGCAGGACTCTCCTGCTGGAATGAGTGGGACAGTCCTACTCCCTTTGGGATAAGACAGCTCCTCCTGCACTTAAAACACCAACACAATTGGACAGACTCACTCCAGCCAACTAAATTCAGAATCCCAGAGTTGGCATGGACTTTGGAGGACTTCTAGTCCACCCCCGCTGCTCCAAAGATCAACCTAAAGTGGGGGAAGGGACTTAAAGTGAACCCAAAATAAAATGAGTTCTTTTTGGAGAAAGACCAGGGCCAGATTCTCAAAAATTCAAAGCAGGGCAACCAAAGTATGGAAGCGGCTTGTGTGCGATGGATTTGTCCTCCTGCAGACCCAAGGTTCTCCAGATGTTCATGGTTGTTTTGCTTTTGATTTCACAAACTGGATCCTTTTCATGTGAAGAGGCCCACCTAGATACAAAACAAGAACCCCACACCTTTTGTGTGTGTGTCTATTTTTCACAATGAAACTTTTTTTGCCCCTAGCAGGACTACCCCGTGGCTCATGAAATATGATTGGTGTGGTGTAATATTACAGGAACTGTAGCAGCTGACTGCCCTTTGATTAATTGTTCAGCGGTTGCCGTGAAATCTCCAGGGAATAAGCATAAAGCATGCTTAATAATTGCATAATTATGACATCTGTTACTCTGCAGCACCTCTTAGTGGGAAATTAACTGAAGAAATAGCAGGTTCAAAGATGTGTTAACACTCCGATAGCATATTTAATTGAAATATGAAGGGTGAGGGGACGTGTAATGGAGATTAAATTAAGTGCTCAGATAATCATCTGACGTGCATTTAATTGAGTCGCTCTTCTCAAGGCAGAAGAAGTTCCTGTCGGACGCAAGGGGGACGAGACGGTAAGCTGGAGACATATTCAATATTTCTTTTCATTCCCGTCCGAATCAAAGTGGTTATTATAAGGCACGAAGTATGTGAAATTGCAGCTGAGGTTCTTTAGCTACAGCCAGCCTTCGCAGGCATCCAGTTCTATCCCAAGAACCTAGAATGTCACAATCCAGTGATGGTTAACTGTTCTGACCCCCCTCGTTCCACACCAAAGCACTCCAAGCCGAAGATACTTTACGGAATTTATTAATAGACAGACAGGTCCTTGGCAGCAAACTGGCACAGACAAGCCATGGCAGCAATCCAGACTGCCAAGCTCACAATACTGTTCTCCAACATTAGTTAATGCGTTGACTTCTGCAAAAGGGGCGTGTGCACAAGCATTCCTTTTATAGTCTGGAGAGGAGCCTAATGACCACCGGCTGAGTGTAATTACCTCCTGTAACTGCGTAATTGTTCCTTACGCCTATTAGCTCTCCGGTGCTGGGGATCTAGGAACAGCTCCCTTGTCTCCTCCCCACTGGTCCAAGGCTCAGGAGCCTCCTGGTGGCCAACCAGCCTTTCTGCGCCCTGCTCGGAGTCGGAACCCTGTCCAGGGTCCTCCACCTCATCCAGAGCCGACTCATAGAGCCCCTCGCTGTCGAAGTCTGGTGGCAGCTCCAATGGCTCCTGCTGGGCCACAACGGTTAACCTTTTCATTTGCCATCACAGTCATAATCTATGGACATCAAACCTGTGAGAATCCAAGCAGTGTCATTATTGCTGTTCAGTTGCTAAGTCAGGTCTGATTCTTCGTGCATCCTCCATTGTCTCCCAGAGCTCACCCCAATTCATGTACGTTGTGTAGACAAGGCTATTTATCCATCTCATCTTCTGCCATTGCCTTTTCCATCTTTCCCAACATCCGGGCCTTTTCCAAAGAGTCCTCTCTCTTCACTTGACGGCCAAAGTATCTGAGCTTCAGCATCAATATTTAGCAAAATTCTCAGTCATCCGGGTCCCGGCTGTGTTTTTTTCAAGAGGCGGCTGGACTTCCTTGCTTTTTTCTTTTAAGACGTTTCGTTTTTTCATCCAAGAAGCTTCGTTGGCTCTGACTGGATGGTGGGGAACAAAAGGACTCGGGTTTCTTGCAGACCGCTTGTCATCTGCATCCTTTTAGAGGGTCATTGAAGCCACCTGGAAGTCCGTCTGTGTCCCCAGGGTCACACAAGTAGTGCAAATGGGTGTGGAGGCTTCTTGGAACTTCTGAAAGGACTCTGTTGTGGAGTTTCGTTTCCTGAAGTGTGTTTTTCTCTGCTCTGTAATTCCTTCACTGGGGAACATGGGCACAGGCAGTGGGGGAGGAGTCTGTGTTGCCTGCCTTTCGAATTGAAGCACCAATGGTTCAGCTTCAATATTTGTCCTTCCAGAGAACAATCACGGTGGATTTCCTTTAGGATTGGCTGATTTGATCTCCTTCCAGGGAGTCTCAAGGCTCTTCTCCAGCACCGCAGTTTGAAAGGATCCAAGCAGTGCGGCCTTTTGCAAATTGACAGATGGAAATTTTGTCAATCCGCAGATTTTTCAAGGGTAAAAGTAAAATTGGATGGAACTCACTTCACAGTCGTCTTGTTTAACAATGGGAATTCTGCTCTCAATTTTGGTCGTAAGTTGAGGGTTGTTATTGTTGTTAGTTGTGAAGTCATGTCTGACCCATCGTGACCTCATAGACAATGTTCCTCCAGGCCTTCCTGTCCTCTACCATCCTCTGGAGTCTATTTAAGCTCACAGCTACTGGTTTGGTGACTCCATCCAGCCACCTCCTTCTCTGTCATCCCCTTCTTCTTCTTTTGCCCTCCATCTTTCCCAGCATGAGGCTCTTCTCCATTGAGTCCTTCCTTCTCATTAGGTGGCCAAAGTATTGGAGTTTCATCTTCAGGATCTGGCCTTCTAAAGAGCAGTCAGGGTTGATCTCCTCCAGGACTGGTTGGATGGCCTTGCAGTCCAAGGGACTTGCAGGAGTCTTCTCCAGCACCAGAGTTCAAAGGCCTCCATTCGTTTTTGTTGAGGTTTACCTGCAGTGGGTTTCAAATTTATTTAGAACCTGTTCTGTAGGTGTGGCCTGCTTTGTGGGAGTGGCTTACCAGCCATGTGACCAGGTGGGAGTGGCTTGGCAGTCATGTGACTGGGTGGGCATGGCCAACTTTTAAAATGTGGTGAAACTCATTTAACAACGCTCTTGCTTAGCAACCAAAATGTTGGCTCAGAAACTCTGGCATTTGAAGCACACAAGTCTTAAAGCTGTCAAATTACAAGAGCCTTGAACCCCTAACCCTTTAGGGAAAAAAACCCAGGGGTGTTCAAACTTGACAGCTTTAAGACTTGTGGACTTCAACTCCCAGAATTCCTCCTCTCGCTCTTCATCTTGATGATGGGCAGACGGGCGGGGGGAGGGAGCTGGAACCGGTTCTAAACGGCACTGTAGATTTGTGGAACCTCTTCTATAGATGAGGTTAGAACTGGCAGGAACCCACCCCTGGTTACCTGTACATGTCAAGGGTTACCTGTACATATCACTCTTCATTGGAGAATGTTTTATGTCACAAAGTAATCTGGGCAGAAACCATGAGGTCTATTTTCCAAAGTGATTCCTCCCATAATTTCTGCTTGTCATTTATCATCGATTAGAGATTAAACATCAGTCTTATGAACTCCTGAAATCTGAATTTTTTAAATTAGGATGTCACTATTATGCAGATATGCCAAATGTTAAATTGATTTTGGGACCTTTTGAAATAATAGCATTGCTGCTGTAAAATGAAAACCATAATAGATTATTGATATGTATGGGCTTTGGACCAAGGGCACTTCTCAATGTCAACATTTCCAATATCTGATATTTTATGCAAAGAGACATTCATAATTAGGCTTATATTACAAGTTGGTACGTATTGACCTCATTTTATTAATGACAATAACATAGCATCGATTGTCCTTGAAATATAACTACGAGCAATAGTGACTATTGCTAATATATTTAAGCACAAAATAGCGGCAATGTCAGGAAGTAATTACAGTATTCAGATGCGTCGGATTCTTCCCAACCAATTAACTAAACACGGAATTTTCTTAGTTCCACTTTACTTTCTCACTGTAGAATGGAGTTGGAATTCACCCTAAATTGATAGTGATGGGATTTTCGACGAATGGAGGAGAGGAGGCATGCCCTGGGATGAAATCAAATCTTAAATTTTTCCCGAGATCAATTTAGGAGGAACAGTGGTTAAAGATGCTGAGCGTCTCAGCTGGAAAGCTGTCAGTCTGGTTTGAGACCCGAGCGCCACGCAATGGGTGAGCTCCCATTCCTTGCCTCAGCTCCTGCCTCAGTTCGAAAGCATGCAGTGGTGATTAGATCAATAGGTACCACGCCAGTGGGAAGGTATCAGCTTTCTGTGCATCTTTGGCATATAGCCATGCTGGTCACATGACCACTGAAATGTCTTCGGACAACGCTGGCTTCCTTGGTCAAGAAACGGAGATGAGAATTGCACCCGAGCGTTGGACACAATGGGCAAGGGAAAGCTTTACATTTATAGTACACTACCTGATAACCAGGTGCTGCCCAAGTATTTATTTATCCCAACCCTCCTTCCTTGAACGTCGCCGCAGTTTCTAATGTTGGATTTTCCCCCTTACTGGAGGGAGCCCCCTTGTGGAGTACTGTGAAGCCATTACCATGGCAGCTCCACAGCACTGTACATAGAATCCATTTTAAGGCAGTATGGTAGAAGCCATTTTAAGGCACAACAGGCTGTATCTTAACAGAACACATACCCCGAGGGGCATTATGGGTGTCTTACCTCCACAGTATTTGTTTGCAGAGGGTAAGTTTAGTTGAAATTGCTTGAGGTGTTCCAGAGTTATGCTGGAACACACACACACAGCCATTGATAGATAGAAAGATAGATGATAGATAGATAGATAGATGATAGATAGATGATAGATAGATAGATAGATAGATGATAGATAGATAGATAGATAGATAGATAGATAGATAGATAGATAGATAGATAGATAGATAGATAGATAGATAGATAGAATTCACAATACTTGGTACATCCAATAGTAAAGGTATCTGTATTTAGAATATAGGCTATGACACAAGATGATGACGTCATTGCTGTGTGTCCCAATGAACTAATATCATAAATAGATTTATACTTCACTTCATCACTGCTTATCAGAAACAGGGATGGCAGCCAGCTGGAAGCCTCTGGCTCCCAATAAATGCTTCTGAGCTGACCTATTTCTACACAACAGAGCCTTTTGTGTGTATTCCACAATTAAAGCAGCCAGGACGTTTCATTTTAAGCAGGCAGCTTTTCATCGGGCTGCAGTTTTATTATTCTCCTTCCAACCCTATCCCAAAAGTAGCAAAACCTTTATGATTGACATTCAGGCGTTTTAGACCTGCCTGTGATAACATTCTCTCATTTCATCTCCTCACGTTGTTCAAAGCTCACTTTCACAGGTTGCATCAAGTCGCTGTTTGTTTCCTGACTCTGGACTGCCAAAGTTATAAAACCGAAACATAACTATCATCGTTTGAGGAAACCCCACTCTCTTTTAGTCCTGACGATGTTACCTAGATGGGTAATGAAATGTCTGCCCCCCCCCCAAAAAAACAATGACCAAACCCAAGCAACCTTAGAGAGCACCAAGAACTTCATAGCCCTCCCCCTCGCCACAAACCCCAATTCCCTACTAGCATGGATGATGTTACCTAGTTGGGTGATGAAATGTCTGCAATTAAACAACTCAGCTCAGAGAGCATGAAGGACTTTGTAGTCCTCCCCTCCCCCTCCTCTCCACAAACCCCAATTCCATTTTAGCATTGATGATGTTGCCTACTTGGGTAATGAAATTTTTGCAAGAAAACAACCAAGTTCAGAGAGTACTGTGAACTCCATAATCATCCTCTTCCTCCTCCCCCTCCTCCTCCTCTGCCTCCTCCTCCTCCTCCTTCCCTTCCTCCTCCTCCTCCTCCTTCCTCCTTCTCCTCTGCCTCCTCCTCCACCACCTCCTCCTCCTTCCCTTCCTCCTCCTCCTCCTTCCCTTCTTCCTCCTCCTCCTCCTCCTCCTCCTCCTCCTCCTCCTCCTCCACCACCACCACCACCACCACCACCACCACCTCCTCCTCCTCCTTCCTTCTTCCTCCTTTCTCAATTCCACAAGCACCACACCCTTCTAGCACTGATGATGTTACCTAGTTGGGTAATGAAATGTCTGCAAGAAAACAACCGAGCACAGAGAGCACCGAGGACCCCACAGTTCAATCCTAAACTATAAATATGTTCTTCTATTAGTAAATTAGTAAAGCTGAGAGGGAAATAACGTTGACAGTCTGTGAAGGAGAGCTGAAAAGATAATCCAGATGCTTCTTCGTCCTCTCATATAAGTTATTTGGGAGGAACAGGAGAAAGCAGATGGATAAAAGCGCAATCTGGTATGGCAATATATATATACTTCAGCATTGTACCTTTGAGAATAAATAAGCTTACACATTAATATGACACCAGGGCAAATTAACAAGATACCTCACTTTAAAAAAAAAAAAAAAAGCACTCACCTTCTCTCTTTTATTCCTTTTCTTGCTCCTAATCTTCAATAAAAATTATTTTCAAAACCCTTTTGTGTGTTTTGAAATCACAATTGCCATTTCATAAAGGGTCGGGGGTGTATGTCATTCTCTTAAATTATATTGGGGAAATGTTTCATCACTTTGTATGAAAAAAATACTTCCCTCCCTCCCCCCGCAGTTAATTTTTTTTATTATTATTAACTTCCAAGCATTCGCTTATAATTCCCTTCATTCAAAGAACACAATGACAGAAATTAATAATTCATGGCTTCCTTTTGTCACAAAATGTAAAAAATAGAATATTCCTTCGGCGAACCTTTTCCTTAAAAAATGGATCATATTTCTCCTGAAAAGATGGCTTTGAAAAGTAAAGATGTTGTGAAAGTTTTGTTGGTTGGTTTCTTGAGGTGAGCAATTGTAAAATAGTCTTTGATTTACGACCAGAATTGAGCCAAAATTTGGGGACCGGCGACTAAAACATATAAAAAGAATGTTTGGGTATGTCTGGTTTAATAAAAAGAAGGACCAGTGGTGAGATGGTAGCAGTCTTCCAATATCTCAGGGGCTGCCACAAAGACGAGGGGGTCAAGCTATTCTCCAAAGCACCTGAGGGCAGGACAAGAAGTGATAGAGGGAAACTAATCAAGGAGAGAAGCAACCTAGATAGAACTAAGGAGAAATTTCCTAACAGTTAGCACAATTAATTAGTGGAACGACTTGCCTCCAGAAGTTGAGAATGCTCCAGCACTGGAGACTTTTAACAAGAGATTGGACAACAATTTGTTTGAAATGGTGTAGGGACCCCTTCTTGAGCGGGAAGTTGGACTCGAAGACCAAAGTCCCTTCCAACTCTGTTATTCTGTTAGCTAATTACTGGTGTCTCAGGACATAGTTAGCAAGAGACACATGAGGGAAACTAACTTAAAAATATGAATCTGGACCAGTGGTGGGATACATTTTTTTTTACTACCAGTTCTACGGGGGTGGTTTGGTAGGCCTGGCATAGCTTGGCGGGTTTGGCAGGGGAAGTATTATGTAAAATCTCCATTCCCTCCCCACTCCAGGGGAAGGATACTGTAAAATCCCCAATCCCTCCCCACTCCAGGGGAAGGATACTGTAAAATCCCCAATCCCTCCCCACTCCAGGGGAAGGATACTGCAAAATCCCCATTCCCTCCCCACTCCAGGGTAAGGATACTGCAAAATCCCCATTCCCTCCCCACTCCAGGGGAAGGATATTGCAAAATCCCCATTTCCTCCCCACTCCAGGGTAAGGATACTGTAAAATCCCCAATCCTTCCCCACTCCAGGGTAAGGATACTGCAAAATTCCCATTCCCTCCCCACTCCAGGGGAAGGATACTGCAAAATCCTCATTCCCTCCCCACTCCAGGGTAAGGATACTGCAAAATCCCCATTCCCTCCCCACTCCAAGTGAAGGATACTGCAAAATCCCCATTCCCTCCCCACTCCAGGGGAAGGATACTGCAAAATCCCCATTTCCTCCCCACTCCAGGGTAAGGATACTGTAAAATCCCCAATCCTTCCCCACTCCAGGGTAAGGATACTGCAAAATTCCCATTCCCTCCCCACTCCAGGGGAAGGATACTGCAAAATCCCCATTCCCTCCCCACTCCAGGGTAAGGATACTGCAAAATCCCCATTCCCTCCCCACTCCAAGTGAAGGATACTGCAAAATCCCCATTCCCTCCCCACTCCAGGGGAAGGATACTGCAAAATCCCCATTTCATCCCAATAAACTGGGACTTGGGAGGCAGAGAATAGATGGGGGCAGGGCCAGCCAGAAGTATTTACCAGTTCTCCAGAACTAGTCAGAACCTGCTGAATACCACCTCTGATCTGGACCTCACCAAGATGAAAATCACGGAAGAAGCACACATCAGAAACATGTGCTGTATAGATGATATACAACTGCAGAGACATAGTTATGGTTGATCCTAAAAGAAATATAGATAAATATACTTCCTGTCCCTTCAAAAAGGTGGCTGTTACTCTGCTCCATGTTGCTTTGGGCCCAAAAATCACAAGTTTGATTTAACATGGTTCTTGGAACAAAGAAACTGCCCTGGAAAGGATCAACTCTCCGGGTGAAATCAATAGCACTCAATCCTAGCTGGATCAGGCCCACCAACTGGAGATGATGGCTCCTCGTGGCTTGTGGGTGGTTGACAAAGGAACCTAACCAGCAAACAAAGAAACAAACAAAAACAAGAGACCCCCAAGTGCAGTTGTTTTAAGGAAATAATTGTTCAGGAAGTTGGGTTTTTATTAAAGGCAATTTTAAGTGCTCAGAAACAGGAAACCATTTAGTATGTATGTTAGATGTTCCTAATGACTGGTTAACTAGAAGCAGGTTGCTGGCTTAATGCTGAGCGCCCCCCCCCCCCCCTTCCAAGCAATTACAAAGGACTTTCTTTCAGACATCATTAAAATATTTACTGCCATATGGATGGAAGGTTTTTGACACCGCTGTCACAAGATTTACACGTGCGCCTCATTTCCAACCCCCCTCCCACTTGATTTTCGATAGGAGATGGGAAACCGAAAGCAACAATTTCTTTCCATTCCTTCTGGTAGGTCTTGGCGGCTAGAGACGGTCCCAATTTTGAATGGTACGCTGGCCCAATCAATCTTTTTCATGCAGCCCTAACCTCTTGTTAAAAATAGCTTTTACAAGCATATGACGGGATTGTGTCTTCACAGTGACTAAGCCAAAGTGGATCTAAGGATCCTGGTTTTTTTAAGTATTTCTTTCTTTTTTTTTTTTTAGGAGGAACGCTGGGGAACATTTTGAGCAAAGCTAAGTATGTTTTATGAGGTTAGCAAACTGTTCTCTGTATGCTGGATAATTATTTAGAATTCTTCGGGAACATTTCACAGCTTCTTGGACGTTTTTTGGCATGTCTTTTTGCCCTGGTCTATCAGAATGCTGTCCATTCCAACTCAGTCGTATCAAGAAAACTTGCCATTATTTCAAAAATGATTACTTTAAGAATGTTTCAAAAATCTGATTTGAGTTGGCTTGTGGCTTTGTTTATGTATCTATTCTGTATAAATTACATAAAATCTAGATAGATAGATGATAGATGATAGATAGATAGATAGATAGATAGATAGATAGATGATAGATAGATAGACAGACAGACAGACAGACAGACAGATAGATGATAGATAGATACATGATAGATAGATAGATAATATATAGATGATAGATAGATAGATAGATAGATAGATAGATAGATAGATAGATAGATAGATAGATAGATACATGATAGATAGATGATCAATAGAGATAGACAGATGATAGATATAGAGACATAATGATAGAGATAGATGATAGATGATAGATGATAGATGATAGATTGTTGGATGGATGGATGGATGGATGGATGGATGGATGGACAGACAGATGGACAGACAGACAGAGAGAGAGACAGATGGAGAGATGAGATGGGGGGATTTTAGGTGGCAGAGTGGTTAGGGTGCAGCACTGCAGGCCACTTCAGCTGACTGTTATTTGCAGTTCAACGGTTCTAATATCACCGGCTCAAGGTTGACCCATCCTTCCATCCTTCCGAGGTGGGTAAAATGAGGACCCGGATTGTTGGGGGCAATATGCTGACTCTGTAAACTGCTTAGAGAGGGCTGAAAGCCCTATGAAGCGGTATATAAGTCTAACTGCTATTGCTATTGCTATTATTTATTTGTGAAGATTTTTGTACCATCCATCACTTATCCAACTCTGGTTTATGAGACAGAATAGACAGAAAAACAGACAGATAGACAGAAAAACAAATGGATGGAGAGAGAGAGAGAGAGAGAGAGAGAGAGAGAGAATTGACAGAGAATTGATAAATCTCATATTGAAACAGGAAACTGGGTCAAGATGTCATTTTTCCCACCTCCGTTAAGTATTTTAGCAAACTTATATTTTATTAGCGAAAGAAGCTCGGCCGAGTTCCAGAGCCTTGAAACACCCACAAGGTAAAAGTAGATTAAACCTTATTTCTTTTTATGCCTAATATGATGCTGAAGGGGGGGGGGGATCTTATCCAAGGAAAAAGCAGACAACTTCAAACATCCTGACATTTTTTTTTCCTGTTTTCAGAGCTGTGGATGCTCCCATACAGATAAAGACCATCTGCAAAATTTGGATTCAGATCAAAGTCTGGCCAGGGCCTCTCCCACGAAATGGGGGATTTTCCCGCTCACTCCGTGAAGTTTAGCAAAACATACATGTGTCAAGGTTAAAGAGAAATCAGCAGGCCTGGGAGAAGCCAAGTCTGATTTCTCCTGCGTTTGCTGCAGCAAAATAATAGCCGTGAGATGATCAGCCAGCACGGCTGATCAAAACGCTATAGGGAAACCCTGGAATCCACTATTTATTTATTTCACTGATTTAGTTGGTCAAACAGGTACAAGATAGCAGGTATACGTATGAACATGGACATGAGCACGTGAAATAAATGGGGACAGTACGGCACAGACGAAAGGCACGCTGTGTACTTTATGCATGTTGCCTTTATGGATCTCTTAGGAATGGGGTGAGGCCCACGGTGGACAGTTTAAGGTTGAAGCTGTGGGGGTTTGAGGATGTAACAACGGAGTCAGGTAGAGCATTCCAGGCATTGACCCCTCTGTTGCTGAAGTCGTATTTTTGAGTTTCGTCATGTGACCATGAAGATGCTGAAATGCTCATGAGAAAAATGGTCATAAGTCACTGTTTTCAGGGCCATTGATAGATCATCTATCTATCTATCTATCTATCATCTATCATCTATCATCTATCATCTATCATCTATCATCTATCATCTATCATCTATCATCTATCATCTATCATCTATCATCTATCATCTATCATCTATCATCTATCATCTATCATCTATCATCTATCATCTATCATCTATCATCTATCATCTATCATCCATCCATCCATCCATCCATCCATCCATCCATCCATCTATCATCTATCATCCATCCATCCATCCATCCATCCATCCATCTATCATCTATCATCCATCCATCCATCCATTCATCCATCTATCATCCATCATCCATCATCCATCATCCATCCATCCATCCATCCATCCATCCATCCATCCATCCATCCATCCATCCATCCATCCATCCATCTATCTATCTATCTATCTATCTATCTATCTATCTATCACATTTAGCACTTAGACTTATATACCTCTTCACAGTGCTTTCCAGCCCTCTCTAAGTGGTTTACAGAGTCAGCCTCTTATCCCCAACAATCCGAGTCCACATTTTACCCACCTTGGAAGGAAGGAAGGCTGAGTCAACCCTGAACCTGGTGAGATTCAAACTGGTAAATTGCAGGCAGCTGGCAGGCAGCAGAAGTAGCCTGCAGTACTGCACTCTAACCATTACACCACCAAGGCTCTTTATCTATCATCCATCTATCTATCTATCTATCTATCTATCTATCTATCTATCTATCTATCTATCACCTATTATTTATCATCTATATTTTTCTATCTATCATCTATTTGTCCATCTGTCTTTTTGTCTGCCTCTCCATCAGTTTAATCTGTCTGTCTGTCTGTCTGTCTGTCTGTCCGTCTGTCCATCCATCCATCCATCCATCCATCCATCCACCCACCCACCCACCCACCCACCCACCCACCCACTGACCTACCTCCCTACCTCCCTACCTCCCTCCCTCCCTCCCTCCCTCCCTACCTACCTACCTACCTATCTATCTATCTATCTATCTATCTATCTATCTATCTATCTATCTATCTATCTATCATCTATCTATCTATCTATCTATCTATCTATCTATCTATCTATCTATCTATCTATATCTATCTATTTCTCTATTTCTATCTATCTATCTCTCATCTCTCATCTATCTACCTACCTACAGAAAAACATTTTTGGTATATGAGTATGTCTGTATTGCCAATCATCTTTAGCACCTGCTCCAGGCCTCGTCTATAATTAACGCAAGACAACAAGGGTTGAAAAGATATTTTTCAACCCAGAACAAATGATAAGGCATGCTTCTAACTCGGCCTACAGTTTTATTTGCTTATTGTAAAAAAGAAAAAAAATAAGAAAAGTTAGTATTGATTGCACTTAAGCTGACGGTGGGATTATATCTCAACCAAATATTCACCTTTGGATCTTTTATACCCGTTTCTCAGTGTAGCCTGGGAAAGAAAAGTAAAGCACAGGTGAGCGTCTGCTTGGATTTCATCAATTCATTGAAAACGATGGAAAAGCATACTTGGGAGAAAATAGATTTGCGTAAAAAGAATTGTATATGAAATATGAACTTCTAATTTTAAGGCGCAGGGGAGAAATGAGCTGGAGGTGTTTCCTCAGCTGAACATCTTTTGTTCACTCTGAGAGGCTGCTTTTAAAAATAATAATGCTCCGAGATATTTGCAAATTGTTTTATTTGATCGGGGCGTGATCATTCCGTTGAAGATTATATTCGAAAGATGCTGCATACTTCAGCAATAGTCAATGGGGATATACAGGATAAGGAAGGGCAAGTCTAACAAAATGAAATTCAATGTAGAGAAAAGTAAAGTCCTACATTTAGGTAAGAAATACCCAAAGGACACATATAAACTGGGTGAAACCAGGCTTAACAGCAGTGGCTGTGAGAGGGATCTTGAAGTCTTAGTGGACAATCAGATAAATATGAGCCAGCAGTGTGCAGTGGCAGCCAAAAAAGCCAACGCAATCCTAAACTGTATTAACAGAAGGATACAATCAAGATCAAGTGAGGTGCTAATACCACTCTATAAAGCCTTAGCAAGACCACACCTAGAGTATTGCATCCAGTTTTGGTAACCACGCTATTAAAAAGATGTTGAGACTCTAGAAAGAGTGCAGAGAAGAGCAACCAGGATGATGAGGGGACTGGAGACTAAAACATATGAAGAACACTTGCAGGAACTGGGCCAGTGGTGGGTTTCAAAAAAGTTTGGAACCTCTTCTGTAGGTGTGGCCTGCTTTCTGGGTCCACTGGTGGAACCTCTTCTAACCGGTTCAGTAGATTTGACGAACCGGTTCTACCGAATAGGTGCAAACTGGTAGGAACCCACCTCTGAACTGGGCATGGGTAGTCTAGTGAAGAGAAGGACCAGGGGAGACATGAGAGCAGTCTTCCAATATTTGGGGGGATGCCACAGAGAGGAGAGGGTCAATCTATTTTCCAAAGCACCCAAATTTCAGAAAAGGTGTAATGGATGGAAACTGATCAAAGAGAGATTCAACCTAGAAATAAGGAGAGATTTTCTGACAGTGAGAACTATCAACCAATGGAACAGAAGTTGCCTTCAGAAGTTGTGGGAGCTTCATCACTGGAGGCTTTCAAGAAGAGGCTGGATTTGTCAGAAATGGTGTAGAGTCTCCTGCTTGGGCAGGGGGTTGGACTAGATGGCCTTCAAGGTCCCTTCCAACTCTGTTAATCTGTAATCTAATCTAAGTAGACTAGAAAAGCCACACAGTGTTGAAGGACAACTCAAGGTAAAACCTCCACATTCCCCATACCCATACCACAAAGACACAGAAACACAAATAATTTGTCACACGCACACAAAAGAACTTGCTTTAAAAAATGGTGATTTACTCTTATGTCTTTTACCATCCTCACACTTTTTTCTGGCCTAAATATTCCCTCTTTGCTTAATATTATGACTTGGATTATTTATAAATTCAAACTTTGGCTGATTGAGGAGGCCTTCATTTCTCTCTTGCGGAATGTAGACCTAATTGCAGAATTCCCCTACTTTTTAAAGCTGTTTTGATTGGGAGACTAAGAAGGAACCAAGAGAGAGAAAAAAATCCAGAACGCTCATTTCAGAACGATTCAAATCTTCAAAACCCTTTAATTAATTGGAGGGCAATTGTTGATAAAACATGTTGAGTCAGGAGAAGTTTCTGTTCTTTTGATAACCCTTAAAAGCTGCTTGCAGAAAGTTTTCTCCCCCTCCCCCCCCTTTCACTTGCCATTATTTTTCTCTTGAAGAGATTAATTAATTTGGTTGAAAAGGCAAGAAAATTAAACAATCATTGAATAAACCACAGACTGGCTGAAACTGGAAATAGGCTATACTTTTCCCTGGGCAGTAAACAGGAGGTAGATATATTAGATTGTGATATAAACCATTTCCCAACAAAGAGGCTTTAAGTTTTAAAAGCAGAAATAAACTAGATTCTTTTTTTTAAAAAAAAACATCTCTTTTTCTCTCTTCTTAGGTCATGAGTCAACACCTGTAATTATGCCAACTCTCAAGTGTCATCTTTGATGTGATAGTTATGGTCTATAGCACAACAGAAACCCCTACATAGTGATTCTGTGTCACAGATTTTTCCCCCTCCTTTCTCTTATTTTTTTCTTTCTTTTCTCCCCAAAACAGCCTCCCTTTTCAGCGGTGCTTCCCCCCCCCCCAAGAGCATGATTTACAACTCAATGCGCCTCTCAACGCAGCCAGAAAAATGACAAACAATAAATATATGGCGCGTGATGTTAACAGCCTGCGAACAATAGCTTGTCAGTTATGACTCGATAGCGGTACGTTTTAATTTTGTCTTTTCGTTTACATTTCTTTTTTTAAAAAAAAAATGAAATAAAATTCCTGGCATGCATCTCTGGTTTGAAACGCAAGCATTGAAGTCAAGTGTCTCAATCAAGCCTAGAGTTTATCATGCCCTACATTGTTGGTCCTTTTCATCCAACGACATCTCTATGGTAACAATTATTGGCCGGGGAATTATTTTCAGAATGGTGCATTGTTGATTGCTGGTTCTGGGGTGAAGGGGATAAGGCAGAGAAGAGCAACTAAAGATGCTCAAGGGCCTGAAGACTAAAACATATGAAGAATGGATGCAAGACTTAGTATGGCCATTCTAGAGAAAAGAAGAATTAGGGGGCGGCATGATAGTAGTGTTCCAGTATTTGAGGGGCTGCAGTGGTGGGTTTCAAAAATTGTTCGAACCTACTCTGTGGGTGTGGCCTCCTTTGTGGGAGGGGCTTGCCACCCATGTGACCGGATGGGAGTGGCTTACCACCCATGTGACCGGATGGGAGTGGCTTGCCACCCATGTGACCGGATGGGAGTGGCTTGCCACCCATGTGACCGGATGGGAGTGGCTGGCCGCCCATGTGACCGGATATGAAGATGCCGATGACACTTGTCAGAACCACCTTAAATTATCTCACACACAGCACTGGCATGCATAAGAATAGGATGTGAGCTTGTTTTTTCAAAGGCATCTTTGGTTTGCGGTAAAACAACTTCAACACACGCAATGTTCTGATTGCACCACAAACGCAGGAGTCATCCTTACCTTTCACAGAGGCCCTGAGTTTTATAAATAGGAGCATGGTAGTGTAGAATAATCCTATCCAAGGACCAGTGGTGGGTTTCAAAAAATTTTGGAAGCTCTTCTGTAGGTGTGGCCTGCTTTCTGGGTCCACTGGTGGAACCTCTTCTAACAACCGGTTCGGTAGATTTGACGAATCGGTTCTACCGAATAGGTGTGAACTGGTAGGAACCCACCTCTGAGGGGCTGCCACAAAGAGGAGGAGGTCAACCTATTTTCCTAAGCTCTTGAAAGCAGGACAAGAAGCAATGGATGAAAATTAATCAAGGAGAGAAACAACCTAGAAATAAGGGGGGGGGGGAAATCCTCATAGTTACAACCATTAATCAATGGAACAGCTTGCTTTCAGAAGTTCTGAGTGCTCCAACACTGGAGGTTTTTGCCCCATCCTTTGGACCAGGAGCCATCGCCACTACCCAGCTCCAGCCCGCATGTGCGCATGCCTCCCGCTGGCCAGCTTGTCTTCAGGTCTCTGCCACACATCCATGGGGGGCAGGGGGCATGCTTGGGGGTACTCACATTGAATTTTGGGGCCCTGCGCAGCGTTTCGGCTTACAGGTTGGTGCAGGAGGCCTTCCCAAAATAGGCGAGGAGGCGCAGGGATGGGGGAGCGTAGGGGGTGTGCATGCGTGGGGGTGGTGGCGCATGGGGGAATCGTGCGTGCATTGCTTTCGGCACGTGATGACCAAAGAGTTAGCCATCCCTGGTATAAAGTCTCCTGCTTGAGCAGGGGGATGGATGAAACGATCTCCAAGATTCTTTCCAGTTCTGTTCCGATTGATTGAGATTGAGTCTGGAGGATTCAAAGGGTTAAAAAAAAAGATCTTTGGGCTAAAATTGCTTTCTCCAACATGGTGCGTCCAGATACTAGTATTTTCAGTTCAATACTAGCTGGAATTATGGTGGTCTGGAGCATCTGGAGAACGTCAAGTGGAGGAAACTTTAGTGAAGTTATATTACTCTTGCAAACGAGATTGGCCAACGATGGGCTTATTTCCTTGCCCTTCACTCCAAGCTTCCTAAAACCGGACTGCTAATGATTAGTAGCAAACTTCCAAACAAGAAAAGTACAATTTTCTGGCTCTCCCTCTTTGTGTGTGTGTGTGTTACAAAATAGTATGAAGCTCTAACATGCTTTGCACTGATTAAAAACTAATAAATCACTCCTTGCAAAAAAAAAAAATGGGATCAAAGGATTGAACATTTATACCCTGGCTTTTAGCCAAGATGTGTTTGCCTATTTCAGCCTATCGTCATGAAAATGAAATATAGGCTTGGTCTAAGAATAGGACTTGGCTAGAGAAAGCTATAGGGAACTGTACGTGTAAGTCTAAGCTCTAAGTAGTCTTGACTTACAACAATTCCTTCAGGGACCATTCAAGTTACAACGGCACTGAAAAACGTAACTTGTGGCTGTTTTTCACACTTACAGCCATTGCAGCCTCCCCAGGGTTGTGTGAACGAAACCTATACACTTGTCAAGGGTCTTGTATTTATGATGGTTGCAGACAGGGGTGGGTTGCTAATCCCGTTCCAACCGGTTCGGTTGGAACGGGGCCGGCGGCGTCCTCGTGCACGCGCGCAGTTCACGCATGCGTCTTAGTGCCTGCGCGATGCTCCAGCTGCTCGTGGAGACTCGCGCAGGCGCTGTATGTGCCATGCGCCTGCGTGGAAGCGCAGAAGCCTTCAAAGACCGGTTAGGAGCGTGGGCAGGAGGGTGGGCCCTTCGCCATTCCCGGAAGTTACTTACTTCTGGGTTCGCCGACCAACCAGTTCGTGGGGACCGCCGCGAACCAGTTGAAACCCACCCCTGGTTGCAGAGTCCCAGGGTTTTTTTTTGCGGTCTTTCTGAGAAGGAAAGAAATTGGGGAAGCCAAATTCCCTTAACAACCAATAGTAACTTAGCAACCGCAATGATTCACTTAACAACCGTGGCAGGAAAGGTGAGGCAAAACTCACTTAACAACAGTCTTGCTTGGCAACAGAAATTTTGGGCACCATTGTGGCAAGCGTTGTTGCTTATGTCAATCTAAAAAACTGAGAAACAGACCCTAAGGAATGCTAGTACCAGCGGTGGGATTCAAATAATTTAACAACCGGTTCTCTGCCATAATGACCATCTGGGTAGGTGGGGCTGGGTGGTCATGTGACTGGGTGGGCATGGCCAACACAAGTTCACTCAGGTTGATGGGCGCTTCGTTTTAGCTGTTACAATGTAATAAGGGTTAACCGGAGAGGCAGTTTCTGTAAGGAGGGCAATAAAGATGAGGCTAGAAACAACACCAGAATGTTTCCTTCCTGCCTTCCTTACAGGATTAGCCCCGTAAAGTGGGGAAAAACAAAATGAGATTTCTTCCAACAACCGGTTCTCTGAACTGCTTAGAAAGTTACCAACCGGTTCTCCTGAATAGGTGCGAACTGGCTGAATCCCATCACTGGTTAGTAGCTATCAATCACTTCAGCTGAGCATATGTGCTAGTCGTTCCCGACTCTAGGGGGTGGTGCTCATCTCTGTTACAAAGTCAAAGGACCAGCACTGTCCAAAGATGTCTCCGTAGTCATGTGGCCGGCATGACTCAACACCGAAGGCGCACAGAACGCTGTTCCCTTCCCACCAAAGGTGGCTCCTATTTTTCTACTTGCATTTTTACCTGCTTTTTTTGAACTGCTAGGTTGGCAGAAGCTGGGAGAAGTCACGGGAGCATTGCAACGAAGCTGATCGCTTCTCAGGCTCGGAGACTGTTTTCTCATAACTAAATATGATGTCAAAAGATGCATGCTTCGTCGGGAATGTCTTCCCACCAAAAAAGTAAAAAATTAAAAAAAAAATCCTAGCATGGTACGGCTTGATATACCCCGAGCCATGCTGAGCTTCAGCTTAAAAGCCACTTAGATAAAAACCACTAGTAGTTTACTCCCTGCTGAGCAGTCATTTCAGACCTTTGCAGGAAAAGGGTTTATATGGTCACATCATGCGTCAAGCCGAGTTTATAGCTATTCTCTCAAAGACCAGCGGTTTACTCCAGCAGTGAAGTACTTACATAGCAGTCACTCTGGCTTTGCTAACAGAACGGAGAGGGAAGCCACGTCTGTTTAAAACCCTGCAATGTTTCCATGTTTTAGGAGCAGTAGAAGAAAACCCTTCTTGCTTGGCCCTGTGAAATCTATGAAGCCGTAGCCGAGGGAATAGCGAAAGAAAGGCCATTCCTTGCCTATCAACGTTGAAAACATTGCAGACGGGAGATGGGATCTTAGTGATCACTTCCGTGAGGTTATGATCTGGTCCTCACCAAGATGAAAATCATGGAAGAACCACATCAGAAGACGCGATCTTAAACAACAGCATCAGGAGAAATGTGTTGTATAGATCAGCGGGTGGTCCGTGGACCACTGGTGGTCTACGAGATAATTTTGGTGGTCCGCCGAAACATTATTTCCAATATTTTATATGGCACTAAATCAAAGGTCCTCAAACTACGCCCCCCTGGGCTGAATATGGGTGATGAATTCTTGTGTTGCTGCAGAGAGTCTCCCCCTTGGGGGTCTTTTTTTTGCGGGTCACAGGGGGGAAGAAATTCTGACTTGGGGTCTGCTTCAGCCTCCTGGTGGGGGGCTTTGGGCGAAGGCTGGAGGGAAGCACCGCTGGTGGCGAAGAGCCGGAGGCCCTTGTTGCAGTGGAATTGCATCATGGCCTGGAACTGGCTGACCATCTCAGCCTGCTGAGCCTCCAGGCGCCAGCACCTGGCCTTGCACTCCCACAGGTCTTCCCTCTGCTTGGAAAGCCCATGTTCCTAGTTCTCAGTGAGGTGCCTCTGCTGAGCCTCCTTCTTGGCCAGATCCAATTTGAACTGAGCTGTTTTGCCAACTCTTTCTCGTGGTGGCTGCTTAGCTCCAGCAACTGCTTCCTGTTGGGGTCCTAAGGAACCTGGGTGGGGAGGCGAGGAGGGGTTGGGAGAGGAGGGATGAATAGAGGCTGGTGAGCAGCCATTAGATAAAGGCATGTGGGGTGCATGGGGCATGTTCCCCCTCCCTTTCCCCCCCCCCGGCCTCACCTCATGTTGTTTGTGTGGCAAGCAACCAGAGGAAATGATGGGGACCAGCTGCGCGTGTGTTTAAATATTTTCGGGAAGGGCTTATTTTGGGGGGAGGGCTTATTTTAAAGCCCGATTGGGCTTATTATCTGGGGAGGTCTTACTTTGGGGAAAATAGGGTAGAAATCAGAATAATTTCAGCTGCATTAAGCTTCCAGGTGTTTCAGCTGAACGGGATTCTAATATAATGCATCTACAAACAAGATTCTTAGAAAGTTAACTTACCAGTTGCAAAGTTTAAAATACAGGAAAGTTTAGGGCGTTTTTTTTTCTTTCCTTCCCATTTCCTGATGAAAAACATCCAAGAGACCAAGGTGGCATAAAATGTTTTTAAAATCGCCATTTAACAATGTCAAGAGAAAAAGAATAGTACCACTTTAGTTTGCTTATATAACGTAAAACATCCCTTCCTGCACTTTATTTAAATTCTGTTTAAAGTGAGACATTGAAAGTCCATGAGGCACAGCAAACCATATTTTTTGACTGTATGCTCTGAATTATTATCCTGAATATGGTTGCTCTTATTTTTCCAATTAATTAAAAAAAAAACTTAAAAGCCCCAGAATGTATGTGCATGTCCAAAGCATCTATTTAGATGTAAAAG
Source organism: Thamnophis elegans (assembly GCF_009769535.1). Classification (NCBI taxonomy): domain Eukaryota; kingdom Metazoa; phylum Chordata; class Lepidosauria; order Squamata; family Natricidae; genus Thamnophis; species Thamnophis elegans. Next base: position 43,491,943 of record NC_045554.1, on the reverse strand, counting down.
GGAAAAGGAGCTGCAAACACAGTGGTAAAATAGGCCAGGTGTCTATCTTGCATTTTTCATTGACAGAACATGTTGTTCTATTAATGTGATATTTTCTCTGCAGTCATGAGAAAGGCTGCCGGATTAGATTATTGGAGTGTTTATGGAAGTTGGATTATTCTGGGCTAGCAAGGTCTCTGAGGCCAATGCATTGAGGACTTCCTAGAAGATTTAAGTGGCATGATGGCACAGCAGTTAAGGACACTGAGTTTAAGGCTGACAGCAGTGGTTCGAGTCCTGAGCGCCGCGGAATGGGTGAGCTCCCGTCCTTGCCTCAGCTTCTGCCCACCTCTTCTAAAGCATACAAATTATTTCTTCTTCTTCTTCTTCTTCTTCTTCTTCTTCTTCTTCTTCTTCTTCTTCTTCTCTTCTTCTTCTTTTCCTCTTCCTCTTCCTCCTCCTCCTCCTCCTCCTCTTCTTCTTCTTCTTCTCTTCTTCTTCTTCTTTTCCTCCTCCTCCTTCTCCTTCTCCTTCTATTTCTTGTTCTTATTTCTTCTTCTTCTATTCTTTGTTCTCCTCCTCCCTGAAAATCCCCTTCTTTCTACCACTGATGATGTTACCTACTTTGGGTATTGAAACATCTGCAAGAATGCAATCAACCTCAGAGAGCACCGAGGATCCCACACTTTCTTCTTCTTCTTCTTCTTCTTCTTCTTCTTCTTCTTCTTCTTCTTCTTCTTCTTCTTCTTCTTCTTCTTCTTCTTCTTCTTCTGCTTCTGCTTCTGCTTCTGCTTCTGCTTCTGCTTCTGCTTCTGCTTTTTCTGTTGCTGCTGCTTCTGCTTCTCCTCTTCCTCCTCCCCCTCCTCCTCCTCCTCTTTCAGCTCCTTTTGGACCTTAACAGCCACCTTGCCATCAAGAAAGTGTGCTCCTTTATTATCTTCTTGTTGTTGTACCATATCCATCATTGGACATTGCTGATCATGTTGGCGATCCTATTTTTATCAACAGCTGCACGAAAAAGTTTTGTCCAAACAGGTCCTTCAATTTTGAAGCCATGATGTTCTTCTTCTGCCTGGACCTCATCTGCCTTCAATCTTTCCTTGGAGAATTAAGTGAAGGATGCTATATTTTTCTGGGTGCCGCATCCCATGTCCATGCTAATTTGGGTAGATAAATAGACACCACTTTGGCGGGAAGGTAATAGTGCTCCATTCAACTTTGGCACATAGCCATGCTGGCCACATGGCCACAGAAAATGTCTTTGGACAATGCTGGCTCCCTCAGCCAAGAAATGGAGATTAGCATCATGCCCTACAGTTGGAAACAACTGGCAGGGGAAACCTTTACCTTTAGAAGGTGTATTCATGGTTCAGGACCTAAGTGGCAAGCAATAAAAGTTGAATCCTCCCCATGTGAACTTTTGGGTCTTCTTGAGTTTGGCATTTTAGATAGAGGTTCATTTCTGCTGGCTAGATCTATTGATTCATCAACTTCTTAAAAAAGAAGAAGTGGATGTGGTCCATGAGGAATAAAGTAGTTTTATGTCTATGATTTGAAAACTATGCTTCTATTGATATGGGCTAAATCTCCATCTATCTGTCCTACAGCCATGCCATTGTGCCGTTTTCATTCCATTCATTGGTGACAAAATCAGAGTGGTGGATAGAATTGTTATTTGAGTATTTTGAATATTTGAGTATTTGAAAATTTATTTATAGGCCGCCCTTTTCCCTGAGGGGACTCAGGGCGGCTCACAACTCATGGGGAGGGGGATACAAACAATAGTACATAAAAACAATACATAATTAAAAATAAAGCACAACATTATCCTTGCATTTTAAAAGATTCCTCTTTTATAACATTTAAAAATGCAACAGAAGAGCAATTCTAGTTCATTCTATGGAATCTCACTCTGATGCTTGGGTTGGGGAAAGAGTGATGGACTGTTATGTCTCCAAAGAGGAAGATGGTTCGAAAGACCCAGGTGTTTATTCAGCTTGGAGGGCCCATATGCTTAAAACAATTTGTCCTTTTTTAAATCCTTAAATAACTCAGCTTGATTGGATCACAAGCCTTTTACAACTGCACAATTTTAACTGGCTTTAGCATATTGAATCGGGATAAAGTTAAGTGTTGAAGTGTCAACTGACTTAACCTTCTTTCCGGTAAGTGTGTCATTAACAGTTGCTCTTTGCCCTGGGGACATTAAACAGAGAGAAAAGTTGGTAACCTGACACCAGGAGTTCCACTTAAGCGGTTACCTGAATGTCTAGTTATCTTTCAAGAGAGACCAAGTGGAGGAAATGAAAACACTTCCCTGGAGTTTGCCCTGACAAAATAACGCCAGGTGCGGCATTTTCAAAAGGAAGGTCATCCCTGAACCCTACGGAAATCACTAGCAAACAGAACCTTGGCTTTGACTTAATTTGATTCAGCCATCCTTAACCCAGAAAGTTCAACTGAAAAAGACAGGAAAGATTTGAGAAGGGTGGAATGGTGTTTGGATGTGCACTTTTTTCCATCAACCTTGATCCAACGACAAAGAACGGTTGCAGGAACTGGGTATGTCTAGTTGAATGAAAAGAAGGATTTGGGGAGACGTGATAGCAGTGTTCCAATATCTCTGGGGCTTCCACAAAGAAGAGGGAGTCAAGCTATTCTTCAAAGCACCTGAGGGTAGGACAAGAAGCAATGGGTGGAAACTAATCAAGGAGAGAAGCAACCTAGAACTAAGGAGAAAATTCCTGACAGCTAGAACAATTAATCCGTGGAACGACTTGTCTCCAGAAGTTATGAATGCTCCAATAGTGGAAGTTTTTAAGAAGATGTTGGATAACCAACATCTGAAGTAGTGTAGGGTTTCCTGCCTAGGCAGGGGGTTGGACTAGAAGACCTCCAAGGTTCCTTCCAACTTTGTTATTCTATTCTAAAGCCTCCAAAAAATGGGTATGTCTAGTTTAATGAAAAGAAGGACTAGGGGAGACATGATAGCAGTCTTCCAATATCTCAGGGGTTGCCACATAGAAGAGGGAGTCAAGCTATTTTCCAAAGCACCTGAGGGCAGGACAAGAAGCAATGGGTGGAAACTAATCAAGGAGAGAAGCAACTTAGAACTAAGGAGAAATTTCCTGACAGTTAGAACAATTAATCAGTGGAACGACTTGCCTCCAGAAGTTGTGAATGCTCCAACAGTGGAAGTTTTTAAGAAGATGTTGGATAACCAACATCTGAAGTAGTGTAGGGTTTCCTGCCTAGGCAGGGGGTTGAACTAGAAGACCTCCAAGGTCCCTTCCAACTTTGTTATTCTATTCTAAAGCCTCCGAAAAATGGGTATGTCTAGTTTAATGAAAAGAAGGACTAGGGTAGACATGATAGCAGTCTTCCAATATTTCAGGGGTTGCCACAAAGAAGAGGGAGTCAAAATATTCTTCAAAGCATCTGAGGGTAGGACAAGAAGCAATCGGTGGAAACTAATCAAGGAGAGGAGCAACCTAGAACTAAGGAGAAATTTCCTGACAATGAGAACAATTTATCAGCGGAAGGACTTCACTCCAAAAGTTGTGGGTGTTTCAACACTGGAGATTTTGGACAGACATTTGTCTGAAATGGTATAAGGTTTCCTGCTTGGGCAAAGGATTGGACTAGAGACCTCCAAGCTCCTTTCTAATTCCATTATGCTGTTATTCTGTTGTTTCCATACCTTGGGATGTTTTGCTAATCTAACCGGATTTATATTTCAACCACTGCTTTTGTCTCGAGGTCCTATTGATAGAATCTAATTGTTGGAAAGAGCCACTGAGCCATTCCCTAGTCCAATGTAACCTTTCCAAATACCCACAAGCCAAAAAGAAGGGCAAGAGTCCCTGAATAAGAGTGTTGTATCAAGAGAGGGATGTGCCATAATGGCTAACTTCAAGAATTAGAAATAGAAATAGAATAACAGAGTTGGAAGGGACCCTGGAGGTATTCTAGTCCAACCCCCTGCTTAGGCAGGAAACCCAGAAATGGTTATCCAATCTCTTCTTAAAAACTTCCAGAGTTGGAGCATTTACAACTTCTAGAGGCAAATTGTTCTACTGTTTAATTGTTCTATGAAGACATTTCTCCTTAGTTCCAATTTGCTTCTCTCCTTGATTAGTTTCTACCCATTGCTTCTTGTCCTACCCTCAAGTCAGAGGTGGGTTCCTACCAGTTCGCACCTATTCGGTAGAACCGGTTCGTCAAATCTACCGAACCGGTTAGAAGAGGTTCCACCAGTGGACCCGGAAAGCAGGCCACACCTACAGAAGAGGCTCCAAAGTTTTTTGAAACCCACCACTGCCTCAGGTGCTTTGGAGAATAACTTGGTCCCCTCCTCTCTGTGGCAGCCCCTGAGATATTAGAACATTGCTATCATGTCTCCCCTAGTCCTTCTTTTCATTAAACTAGACAAACCCAGTTCCTGAAACTGTTCTTCCTATGTTTTAGCCTCCAGTCCTCTAATCCTCTTGGTTACTCTTCTCTGCATTCTTTCCAGAGTCTCCACATCTTTTTTTTTTTTACATCGTGGCGCCCAAAACTGGATGCAGGATTCCAAGTATGGCCTCACCAAGACATTATAAAGTGGTCTTAAGACTTCAGTTGATCTTGATTCTAGATCGACCTGGTGTTCTTCCCTCTTTGAAGGAGATTATACAGACATTTGTCCAGAATGCTACATCATCTCCTGCTTGAGCAGGGAGTTGGACCAGAAGATCTCCAAGGTCCCTTCAACTCTTATTATTAAAAAAAAGCCACTTTCAAACATCATCATACTTATTTTTTCCCAGTGTATGGATTTTAGCATTCTGGAGATTATTATTTTTTTAAAAAAAGATATGACTTGCTCTCCCAAAATCTGTTTTCACGGACGGAATTCACTCAACTGAGTCCAAATTGCAACTTGGAACACCTAAGTAGAGCTCCAGATAACTTTAGGGACATGACACCAAATACCAACCGAATGACCTAAGAGTCAATGAAACAATGAATATTTACAGTGCACTTTTGTCTAAAGCAATTTTGTCTCAACCTGAAAGCACCTGAAAAGGATTGGGTTTCAGTTTGAACAATTAGCCCCTCAGCAGGGACAAAGGCCATACTATCTAGGTCAGTGTTTCTCAACCTTGGCGACTTTAAGTCCTGTGGACTTCAACTCCCAGAATTCCCCAGCCAGCGAGAGCTACAGGAAAGAAGTTCCGCTGTGTTGTATAAATGTAGTCTATGTCTTTGTTATTGTGTTTATGTGTTTAAAATAAAAAAATGTAATAAAAAAACCTTTCTATATAAAAAAACCCTCAATTTCATTGAGGGCCACATCAGGGTTGTGCGCCCTTAGCATTGAGGTGGCGCAGTGGTTAGAGTGCAGTACTGCAGGGCACTTCAGCTGACTGTTAGCTGCAGTTCGGCGGTTCAAATCTCGCCGGCTCAAGGTTGACTCAGCCTTCCATCCTTCCGAGATGGGTGAAATGAGGACCCAGACTGTGAGGGCGATATGCTGACTCTGTAAACCGCTTAGAGAGGGCTGAAAGCCCTATGAAGCGGTATATAAGTCTAACTGCTATTGCTATTGAGTCATGCTGGCCACATGACCATGGAGACATCCTTGGACAGCGCTGGCTTTTCGGCTTTGAAACGGAGGTGAGCACCGCCCCCTAGAGTCAGGAACAACTAGCATGCACGTGCGGGGACACCTTTACCTATATTATATTTGTGTGTTGCCCTGGTTCATTGCATTCTGCTTCCAGATGAACCAGTGGCTTTTCTATGCTCTTAAATTTAATTCCTCACAATGGTCAGAATTTAATTAATCCCAATGATCACACTGTCAGAGAGAGGTCAGACAGTCACATGTCCATATAGGACCTTCTCCTCAAACAGGACATTGGATTAGAAGACCTCCAAGGTCTCTTCCAACTCTGTTATTCTGCATTCTGCTTCTACAGGGACATCTGCATTTTCTCTCAGATGAGTACAGTATAAAAATAAGCATTTTGATGTACCAAAAGTGCCAGGCGTCAAAGAACGGCAACTTCTGTTTGATTGCTAAATTGAAACCTGTACATCACTTGAAGGATGTAGATGGCATTGCTTTGCAGTGGGATTCACAGAAATTAAAATTCTAGCTCAGAAATTCAGATCAAAACTTGAGGTCTATACGAAAAGGCCAGTGTCGTGTCTATTTATGTCCTCAGAACAGTGGTGGGTTTCAAAAATTGTTCGAACCTACTCTGTAGGTGTGGCCTCTTTTGTGGGAGTGGCTTGCTGCCCATGTGACCAGATGGGTATGGCTTGCCACCCATGTGACCGGATATGAAGATGCCGACGACACTTGTCAGAACCACCTTAAATTACCTCACACACAGCACTGGCATGCATAAGAATAGGATGTAAACTTGTTTTTTAAAAAGCATCTTTGGTTTGCGTTAAAACAACTTCAACACACGCAATGTTCTGATTGCAGCACAAACGCAGTAGTCATCCTTACCTTTCACAGAGGCACTGAGTTTTATAAATATGAGCATGATAGTGTAGAACAATCATATCCAAGGACCAGTGGTGGGTTTCAAAAAATTTTGGAACCTCTTCTGTAGGTGTGGCCTGCTTTCCGGGTCCACTGGTGGAACCTCTTCTAACTGGTTCGGTAGATTTGACGAACCGGTTCTACTGAATAGGTGCGAACTGGTAGGAACTCACCTCTACCCCAGAAGTATCAATACGCTATCTAATATGGCATCGTTATTGGATACAGTGTTGGATAACATATGACACCTATTTGAGAAGGGCTGCTGGGAGCCAGAAATTCACAATATCTGAAGAGTATTTTTCTCTGTGATTTTGTTGGCCAGATTCCAGGACAAGTCAGTGAATTCCACAAGTTATCCACTTCCTTCTATGTCATTTCTGTCCTGTAAATTGTAGGAAAGGGTAGAGCAATATTAACCCAGCAGGTGGCAGCACCTAGCTGACCTTAGGTGTGATCTTGGAAAGGTTAAACAGGAGACCACTAGGAAATCCTAGAATTGTAGCTTGGATTTGGAAGTTTAAAAAAAAAAACATCAGAAAAATAACTTTCAATACAGGTAATCATGAAGACGTTTCCTCCAAAAATAGTATGAGAATAAAATAGTAGGGGGGAAAAAACCGTTCCAAGAAAACAACATGGACATAACTATGGAGTCATTAGGAGTATAAGTCAACTTCTGAAGATCTTATTCAATAACAATGATGATGCTGAACAGTTTTGGATTTTGGAGAACAGATTCTGGAGAACAATCCATTTTTCTGGATGGTGGCACTTTTTATGGAATCAAAGCCAAATGTGGTCAGAATCAATTTATAGTTTTGAAGGATCTGGAACTCAAGTCTGAAACATCGTTGAATCAAACCTTGAGCCTTGGTAGCTCAATCTATTTAGCCGATGGGATAGATTTAACTTAGTGAGTTGTGTCAACATCTGCTTTAGGTTCAAAGCAAAGTACGCTCTGGCTTCCCTTTCGAGAACGGGCGAGTTTCGTAGCAAAAGCACCGTCTGATTAACGAGGACATTATCAAATTTCAGTCTGATGAGGTGATGTTGAAACCCAGGCAAAGAACGGAAGAGGGAGGAGGCATCTCGGATATGTTGTGGTGCAGGATGGCAGCAACAGCTGAAATTTATCTGTGCCTGACTCAAAACAAACCTTGAACAAGTCCAGAAAAAAACGTGGGTGTGAAAAACAAACCAATTTCAGAAAACCCGCTAATCTAAAGCCAAAGGGTTATTATTTTGTTTAACCCCCCAGCTTTCTCCACATCTGGATGGGGGATGACGCTGAACATTTGGATAATTTTATTTTTTTAAAAAGCACCCAATGCTCTTTCTCTCCGATTGGTGCCAAGTCATCAATATGTATTCCTTTAAGCCCAAGAAAATGACTTTTGGGCCTTTAATGGCCACCTTGCCATCAAGAAAGTCTCCTCTTCCTCCTCCTCCTCCTCCTCCTCCTCCTCCTCCTCCTCCTCCTCCTCCTCTTCCTCTTCCTTGTGTTTCTGGAAGTTGGATTATTCATCTCTTCTGGGCTAGCAAGGTCTCTGAGACCAATGCATTTAGGACTTCCTAGAAGTGGCATGATGGCACAGCAGTTAAAGACACTGAGTTTAAGGCTGACAGCAGTGGTTCGAGACCTGAGCACCACGGAATGGGTGAGCTTCGGTCCTTGCCTCAGCTTCTGCCCACCTCTTCTAAAGCATGCAAATTCTTCTTCTTCTTCTTCTTCTTCTTCTTCTTCTTCTTCTTCTTCTTCTTCTTCTTCTTCTTCTTCTTCTTCTTCTTCTTCTTCTTCCTCCTCCTCCTCCTCCTCCTCCTCCTCCTCCTCCTCCTCCTTCTTCTTCCATCTCCATCATCGGAGGTCGGCAATCATGTTGGTGATCCTATTTTTATCAACAGCTGCATGAAAAAGCACTGTTGAGTTTTGTCCAAACCAGTCCCCTTCGGTTTTGAAGCCATGATCTTCTTCTTCTGCCTGGACCTCATTTGCCTTCAATCTTTTATTGGAGGATTAAGTGAAGGATGCCGTATTTCTCCGAGTGTCGCATCACATGTCTGAAATATTCTAACTTTTGCTTTTTGATGATTCCCCTTGGCTTTTCCAGGTGGCTTATTACCTCCTCACTGCTCCTTATAATGATTATTATTATTTTTTTTAAAAAAGAAAAAAGTTGTGAAGAATTTTTATTGGGATGGCCAACTGTCAGTAGCATCTGGTTTTTGTCCTCCAGAAAAGCTGAGGTCCCAAGGCCAATGATCCACAAATGTTTCCTTTTTGTTATTTGGTCCATCTCGTAAACGGTGGTTCTATTTACCCGAGGCACCTCTACACCAAAGCCTAGGACTCCCTTTTATTTATTTATTTATCAGATAACTTTTCTGGAAGGGTCCACTAAAGGTGATGAATGAGGCTTATAAACAGCTTCCCTTTTGTTCTCTGGTGCATTTCTAAGCTAATCACTGAGCCATACATAAGACAGAAGTTTGAGAAAGTGACAAGGGGGCTGGGAAGAGACCAGTTTGACTCACTCACTCACTCTCTCTCTCTCTCTCTTTCTCTCTCTCTCTCTCTCTCACTCACTCTCTCTCACTCTCTCTCTCTTTCTCTCTCTCTCTCTCTCTCCTTCTCTCTCCCCCCCTCTCTCTCCCACACCTCTCTCTCTCCCTCCTATCTCAAAAAGATGTATTCTGTAGATTTCATCTGGGAGACCAAGTTGGGGGGGGGGTGTCAAGAGAGGGGGGAGAGAACAAGGGGACTCACACATATTGGCTTCACACCAGTCTCCCATGCTTGCAAATCCTGACCCAAGTCAGAAAGGACTCCTTCGTTCTTTTATGTGACTTTGCAACAGCTGTGTTTTGTTTTCTCAATGTAGAGAAAGAAAACTTTTAAGAGAGAGAGACAGAGAGACAGAGAGAGGGGGGGAGAGAGAGAACCTTTCACAGGGACTTTCCCCTCAGAACACCTCCAATGGGATGGGATGATGGGAGATTTGAGCAAGTAGGACTTCACAACTTATTGACATCATGAGGGGGGCTGAAATTAAGTCAACCACAGAAACAAAAGGATGAAAGAAGATGGGTGGGAATTCTCCCACAACTAAGGGTTCTGAATAGACCAGACGAGACTAGACTAGATTGGAATAGAATAGAATATAGAATAGAATATAGAATAAAGAATAGAATAAAGAATAGAATAAAGAATAGAATAAAGAATAGAATAAAGAATAGAATAAAGAATAGAATAAAGAATAGAATAAAGAATAGAATAGAATTAAGAAAGGAATGGAATGGAATAACAAAGTTGGAAGGGATCTTGGAGGTTTTCTAGTCCAACCCCCTACTTAGGCAGGAAACCCTACACCACTTCAGACAAATGGTTATCCACCATCTTCTTAAAAACTTCCAGTGTTGGAGCATTCACAATTTCTGGAGGCAACTTCTATTCCACTGATTAATTGTCCTCACTGTCAGGAAATTTCTCCTTAGTTTCAAGTTGCTTCTCTCCTTGATTAGTTTTCCTCTTTGAAAAGTTGAGGGTGGTGAGAGAAATAACAGGGATATCTTAACTAGGAGGCCAGTTCTGCTGGGGAAAAAAAGAGAAATTTTGCTTCCAAGTATAGATTTGGAAGATTGGAGCAAGGAGGACGTCACAACTTGTTGACATCATGAGGGGCCATCATTACAAGAGGTTTTACTTCTAAGTATAAAAAGCACAACATTATTTGGTTCAAGGGCTCTTCTTAATTGCACCATGGCTGGTCCAAAATGCAGGAAAAGAAGAACGTTGGGTGTTAGACCACCATAAAATTTGAAACAAGAAAGAAACACCCCATGAAGTTGTTGTTGTTGTTTTTAATAAATGAAGCATCATTGCACTGCTTTGATTTTCAGCTTTCACTGCGAGCACATTGTGTGCACACAAACATTTTCTTGACTTGTGCATTTGGTCCTATAAATAGAAAACCCCTTTCTATAAGACTCTGGATTTTTTTAAAATACAGTTGAACCAGGTGTGATTATTCAAGAAAACACACAAAGAAAGTCTGCATATTTTCCCCCAAGGCATTCTGCAACTTCCTGATCTAAACTACCGAAACATTTGGAAGAATGGAGAGCTCATATTAAATGATGCAATTTGAAACTTGATTCAGGCCACAGATCAGAGGCAGAAATAGTAGCATAAATGCACAGAAAGCAGGAAAATCAGCCCCTTTTTGCTTGGGAAGGAACAAACCAAGGGAAGTTTCTCCTTAAAGAGCCATGGTGACACAGTGGTTAGAATGCAGTACTGCAGCTAATTCTGCTGCCTGCCGACTGCCTGCAATTTGGCAGTTCACATCTCACCAAGCTCAAGGTTGACTCAGCCTTTCATCCTTCCAAGGTGGGTAAAATGAGGGCCAAGATTTTGGGGGGCAATATGTTGACTCTGTAAACCACTTAGAGAGGGCTGTAAAGCACTGTGAAGCAGTATATGTCTAAGGGCTATTGCTATCTTCCTTCCTTCCTTCCTTCCTTCTTCCTTCCTTCCTTCCTTCCTCACCCTACCTACCTACCTACCTACCTACCTTCCTTCCTTCCTTCCTTCCTTCCTTCCTTCCTTCCTTCCTTCCTTCCCAGTGGTTAGAATGCAGTATTGCAGGCTGATTTTGCCACTGCCAGCAGTTCGATCTTGACCGACTGGCTCAATATTCCTTCCTTCCTTCCTTCCTTCCTTCCTCCCTCCCTCCCTCCCTCCCTCCCCTCCTTCCTTCCCAGTGGTTAGAATGCAGTATTGCAGGCTGATTTTGCCACCGCCAGCAGTTCGATCTTGACCGACTGGCTCAATGTTGACTCATCCTTCCATCCTTCCGAGGTGGGTAAAATGAGGATCCAGCTTGTTGTGGGCAATAGCACTGTGAAGCGGTATATAAGTCTTATTGCTATTAATTCCAGGTTGTTTCTAACCTTGATTCGTTTCCATCCATTTTCCACTTCTACATCTACAGATGGCTGCCTGCCTGCCTGCCTGGGGAATTCTGGGAGTCGAAGTCCACACGTCTTCATGTTGCCAAGGTTGAAAACTACTGGCTCAGAAGAAGTCTTCCCATCCCACTCCAGGATTTACTATCTGAGTCAATTGCTCTACTCTGCCTAATGGTAGGTCTAGTGCTGAACCTCCAGGCTATTTATTTCTGACCCCAAAGACCTCTAAGATATGACAGCCCATCTCCGCCTCACAACACACCCTAAGGAAGAGGTTTGGCTAGGAAACAGGAATACCTAAAGCCCTGTTTGGAATTTGATATTGGAGTCATTGTGGTTTAGGGTAAATCTTTCTAATGTCCATGCCGACACATGATCTGGTTTTTATTCTTTCCATGTCGTGACATTAAGAGCTGGATGTTAAATGAACTTATCTTCTGGCCAAGAGAGACAGATCTTTGGCTCAAAATGCAGATACTAGAAGCCCTGTGGAGTTTCTCTTAATGCTGACCAGAAAGTTGGTTACAAGCTTATAATTGTGGTTTCTTCTCAATCCTAGATGTCTTGCCCATGTTTCTTTAATGTGTCAGTAGGCTATCCATCTTTAGCGTCTATAAATATGAAGCTCTATATTGAGAAACTAAAGTGGTAGAGCCCCAGAATTCATTTGCCACCCCCACCCCCAGAAGAGAGCACATAAACCAAGCTTCTTCCAAAAAGGATGAACTCCCAAGATTTTTATACTTTACTCCTGTCATTGACTAGGGAGTAAATTGTAAACATTAAAAAAAGAGACGGATTTCAGAGGATTTGGATAAAATATTGTTGCAATGTCTCTTGGATTGGCTTGAGAAATTAGGCCTTTTTTATTGTTGTGTGTATCAAATATATAAGTATATATACAACAGAGAGATACAAAGTGTGTCTGTGGGGGGAAATATAGTTAGGATAGATTGGCAAAGGTAAGGGAATAAGAAATGATATTAAATCATGTTCTGGGTTGGCGGAAGTACCATCCCAAGGAAACATAAACTGAGATTTAAAATAGACACACCAACAACAATAGAAAAAGAAAGGGAGAGAGGAGGAGAGAATGAAAGGAAGACAGGGGAAAGAAGAAAGAGGTAAGGAGAGGAGGATAGAAAGAAGAGAAAGAGGAGGAGACAGGATAGAAAGGGGAAAAGGAAGAGCAGGAGAACAAGGAAGGGGAAGGAGAGGAGGAAGGAGGAGAGAAGGGAGGGAGGGAGAAAGGAAAGGGAAAGGAAAGGAAGATGGAAGGGAGAGAAAAGGAAGGAGAGAGGGTAGGAAGGGAAAGAGGAAGAGCAGGAGCAAAGGAGAGGTAAGGGAAGAAAGAAGGGGAGGAGAGGAGGAAGGAAGAAAGTAGAGAAGGGAGAGAGGGTGAAAAGAAAGAGGTAAGGAGAGGAGGATGGAAAGAAGAGAAAGAGGTGGAGAGAGGGTAGGAAGGGGAAGAGGAAGAGCAGGAGTAGGAGAAAGGTACAGGAAGAAGGAAGGGAAAGGAGAGGAGGAAGGAAGAAAGTAGAGAAGGGAGGGAGTGAGAAAAGAAAGGGAAAATAAGGTGGTGTTACAACAGGAGGAAGGGATGGTAAACAAAGCAACCCAAACTGTATATTATAAATGAAATAATAAATGTATAAGAATGATAAATGTTAAAACACTTGTAACCAAACGATATGCTGTATGTGATGATGGGGGGTTTTTTGTGCGTATTTTATTTATTTTTATTGTTGTGTGTATGTGTTGTCTATGTAATAAAAATAAAAAAATATTTAAAAAAAGAAATTAGGACTTCAGAAGATTAACAGAGTTGGGAGAGACCTTTTAGGTCATCTAGTCCAACCCTCTACCCAAGCAGGGGACCCTACACCATTTCTGACAGATGGCAGTCCAGTCTCTTCTTGAAAGCTTCCAGTGATGAAGCTCCCAATGGAAGGCAACTTCTGTTCCATGGGTTGATTGTTCTCACTGTCAGAAAATTTCTCCTTATTTCCAGATTGAATTTCTCCTTGATCAGTTTCCATCCATTATTCCTTGTCTGGTCTTCAGGGACTTCGGAAAATAGCTTGACCCCCTTCCTCTCTGTGGCAGCCCCTCAACTCTTGGAACACTGCTATCATGTCGAGGTGGCGCAGTGGTTAAATGCAGCACTGCAGGCTACTTCAGCTGACTGCAGTTCTGCAGTTCGGCTGTTCAAATCTCACCGGCTCAAGGTTGACTCAGCCTTCCATCCTTCCGAGGTGGGTAAAATGAGGATCCGGATTGTTGTTGGGCGCAATATGCTAACTCTGTAAACCACTTAGAGAGGGCTGAAAGCCCTATGAAGCGGCATATAAGTCTAACTGCTATTGCTATTGCTATGTCTCCCTTGGCCATGATAGCAGTGTTCCAATAGTTCAGTGTTTCAATACATTTATAAGATATATTTATAACAAGAATCTTTCTGGATTAGGTTGGTGGTGCTTCTAGGTCAACATTCACAATGCATGTCCAACCGGTTAGATTGATGAAATTTAGAAGCAATATAGGGATAGTTCCTTGTCTCACCAACAAGGTGATATTCCAGGTACATGGGCTGAAAAGAATATGGGCAGTTATTAAGACTAAGAGCATCTCTATAACTTCCTGATAGTACTAAACCAATAAAAGAGAGTATTTGTAACTCAAGGTTGAAATTGGGGGTCTTTGGTGTTCTCTGAGCTTGGTTGTTTTCTTGCAGATGTTTCACTACCCAAACTAGGTAACATCATCAGTGCTGAGTTAACAATGATATTACCTTCTGGTTGTTAGTTGCGAAGTTGTGTCCAATCCATCGCGACCCCATGGGCAATGTTCCACCAGGCCTTCCTGTCCTCTACCATCTGGAGTCCATTTAAGCTCATGGCGATTGCTTTGGTGACTCCATCCAGCCACCTCATTCTCTGTCGTCTCCTTCTTCTTTTGCTCTCAATCTTTCCCAGCATCAGGCTCTTCTCCAGGGAGTCCTTCCTTCTCATTAGGTGGCCAAAGTCTTTGAGTTTCCTCTTCAGGATATGGTCTTCGAAAGAGCAGTCAGGGTTGATCTCCTCTAGGACTGACCGGTTGGATCGCCTTGCAGTCCAAGGGACTCGCAGGAGTCTTCTCCAGCATCATAGTTCAAAGGCCTCAATTTTTTGGTGCTCAGCCTTCCTTATGGTGCAACTTTCACATCATACATTGCAACTGGGAAAACCAAAGCCTTGATTAGACACAATTTTTTTGGCAAGGTGATGTCTCTGCTTTCTGTCTCGGCTGTCTAGATTTCCCATCGCTTTCCTCCCCAGGAGCAAGCATCTTTTAATTTCTTGGCTGCGGTCCCACTCTGCGGTGATCTTGGAACCCAGGAAAATAAAATCTGTCCCTACCTTCATTTCTTCCCCATCTATTTGCCAGGAATTGAGAGGTTGCGTGATCTTAGTTATTACCTAGTTTGATGTTACCTAGTTTGAGTAATGAAACATCTGCAAGAAAACCACCAAGCTCACAGAGCACCGAGGACCCCTCGTTTCTAAATCAAACTTGACCTTCCTGGGCATTTCAAGAGTCATCGTTGACTTGATACCTGGGCACATAGCAACTTTCATTAAACAATTTCCAAGTGTCCTTCGCCCAACCCAATGATGAATGAACCCTGTAATGACAGAGCTGTACTGTGTATGAGTTGGTCTCCCCGTTTTATTTCTACAATGTACCGTATTTTTCGGAGTATAAGACGCAACCTTTTCCCTAAAAAAAAAAGGCTGAAAATCTGGGTATGTCTTATACCCTGAATACAGCCTTTTTTTTTGCCTCCAAACCCCCTCCCCTTCATCAAAATTGCCATGCATAGCCTCTAGGAAGCTTTTAGAGAACTCCTGAGGGCTGGGGAGGGCAGAAATGAGCAAAAAAACAGCCCGTTTTTTGCTCAATTTTACACACACACACACCCATCCCCAGGAGCACTCTATAAGCTTCCTAGATGCTATCCATGCCCTTATTTTTTAATACAAAAAACTGGCCTGTTTTTGTGCAAAACGAGCCATTTTGTACTTGTTCCTCCCCTCTCAGAAGCACTCAGCAAGCCCCCTAAAGCCTATTCATGCCTTTTTTTGGGGGGGGGGAAACGGACCCATTTTCATGAAAAACGGGCCGTTTTTGGGAGGTTTGCAGAGTGCGAAACTTTTTTTTTTTAATTTGCCTCTTCAAAAAATACGGTATTTCTTCAGCAAATGGTGCATTTCTGCCTGCAGGAAATCTCCTTTTTTTTGTTGCTGTTTCTCTCGTACTTATCCAATGTTAATTTTTTTTTTCTCCCCTGGCTTCCAACCCTGGCTCGGACTTCCCTCCTTCCCTAGAAGACCTCGAGATAAAAGGAGGTCTTGTAACTCAGCCTCCTTTGAATTGCTTGCAGAATGTGAAAAACAAATTTTGGGGCCATTGTCTCTCGGTGCCCTACAAACCACCGCCTGCTTATTCAGCTGTCCAAGTCTCCCCATATGCTGATTGGGAGCTCCAAATTCCTGGTTATGATTCAGTGATCATACATGGCATTTCTAATGGAAATTGGAGGAGTCGGGTAGGGAGAGGTGAAGGAATGTGTATGTTTTTCGCTTTCTCACCACTTTTGAGTCTGTTCCCTAGCACCCGGAAGACTTGAAAAGGACGGGTGGGAGGGGGGGATTTTGTAGGGGGGAAAGACCCAAATCTTCTTCTTTCTTTTTATCTTCTAGTGAGTAATATCTCACACAAAAGATGGTTAAATTCTGGCTGGAGGTAAGCGTTCTCCTCCCGTGACTCATCTGCCCTTCACAATAATAAGCGAACTTCTGTTTATGAGAGTGCTGATGAAGAAATAGAAGGCAAAGGAGGTTAATTACAGGAAGGATATTCATGGCTAATAAACAAGGGTTGTCCTCCTTTGACGGTTATGTCAACCAACCACCATCCAAATGGGACTGTAAGTTTTAGCACAGGAGATCAGCCATAAAAGAAGAAAGGGATGGGAAAGGGAAGAGAATCAAATGGGCAGCAGAAGAAATGCCACTAGTGACCGTTATCCCATGACTTTTTTGGGGGGTGGGGGAGGTCTTCGTTGTGTTGAGTGGATTTTTAAAGCCTGCATACTCATCCAGGAGATGGCCAGCTGTTCAGAAGAGGTTCCTCCCGCACAAATAATTATTTGTCATGCAATGTTGGAGGTTAATATCTTCAGAATCAAGACGAGGAAGAATGAAAAAGTTAGCCAATCTAGTTGACGTTGTAGTGTTTCACATTTCAGTTGGTGTGGTTTTATTCTTCTTCTTTTACTGAATGGGTCTAACGTCCGAATCCTGAACAAAAAGATTCTGGGATTCACCCCCTTTTCTCCTCCTTGAACATTTTTGAGATGGGCCAATGGAGTGAACCCATTCTTGGATTCCGACTTCTGGCTGCAAAAGTGTCGCGAATAATAAAAAGTCACTGAAAGGATTAAAGACATTCCACGTCTTTAATCCCTCTGTGAAACTCTAGAGATTCCAGCTATTCTGCATTTGCTTTCTGAAAAATTGATTTCCCAGGTGTAGTCTATCATTAATTTCATAAGCATGAAAGGTAAAGGTTCCCCTCGCACATCTGTGCTAGTCGTTCCCTACTCTAGGGGGCGGTGCTCATCTCCGTTTCAAAGCCAAAGAGCCAGCGCTGTCCGAAGACGTCTTCATGGTCAAGTTGCCGGCATGACTAAACACCGAAGGTGCACAGAATGCTGTGACCTTCCCACCAAAGGTGGTTCCTATTTTTCTACTTGCATTTTTTACATGCTTTCGAACTGCTAGGTTGGCAGAAGCTGGGACAAGGAACGGGAGCTCACTCCGTTATGTGTCGCTAGGGATTCGAACCACTGACCTTTCTGATCAACAAGCTCAGCATCTTAGCCACTGAGCCACCACGTCCCTTCCGATGAATTATACTTTCATTTCAAACCATGTCGGATATTCTACCCTTGCTTGCTTGTACAATTGACTTAGGACTTATGGAATTTTAACTTCTTAATGGGGAAGCAACTTTGATGTTTTGGTGAAGATGCTGGCCTCAAAACCAAGATACTGTAAGTTCTATGCTTCCCTTAGATATGAAAGTTAGCTGGGTGACTTTGGGCCAATCTTCTCTTTTCAAGTGTTCTTTCCTAAGGTAGGAGTAAGGCAGGACTAAAACTCACAGTTCCTGGTGATTGGTCCAAAGTCACCCAGCTGGCTTTCATGTCTAAGATGGGACTAGAACTCACCCTCTCCTGGTGATTGGCCCAAAGTCACTTAGCTGGCTTTCATGCCTACAGTGGGACCAGAGGTGGGTTCCTACCAGTTCGCACCTATTCGGTAGAACCGGTTTGTCAAATCTACCGAACCGGTTAGAAGAGGTCCCACCAGTGGACCCGGAAAGCAGGCCACACCTGTAGAAGAGGTTCCAAAATTTTTTGAAACCCACCACTGGTCCTTGGATATGATTATTCTACACTGTCATGCTCATATTTATAAAACTCAGGGCCTCTGTGAAAGGTAAGGATGACTACTGCGCTTGTGGTGCAATCAGAACATTGCGTGTGTTGAAGTTGTTTTAACGCAAACCAAAGATGCCTTTTAAAAAACAAGTTTACATCCTATTCTTATGCATGCCAGTGCTGTGTGGGAGGTAATTTAAGGTGGTTCTGACAAGTGTCGTCGGCATCTTCATATCCGGTCCCATGGGCGGCAAGCCACTCCCACAAAGGAGGCCACACCCACAGAGTAGGTTCAAACAATTTTTGAAACCCACCACTGGGTGGGACTAGAACTCACCCGCTCCTGGTTCCTAGCCTGGTGCCTTCACCACAAGACCAGGCTGTCTGTCTAAAACAATCAAATGATTTTTGAAATCAGTTCATTTGAAATGAAATGACCACATGGTGTTTACATATCTCTAAAACAGATGTTTCCATTGTGCACTGAGCTATGGAGCTGAGACATGAAACAGAAGGCCGTTTGTCTCCTCCACTTTGGTAGGCCGGCTCTATCTTCACACGTACTAAAACAACTGCTTTCAGGGACAGACTGACCTGGCTGAAATCCCATTTTGCTCCCCTGGCCTTTTGCCATCAGCTATTTTTAAAAATCTGCTTTTCAGTCCACAGAATCTTCTTCTTAATCTCGGCGAGGCCAGTTCTATATCTTCGGCAAGAATTCTTCACTGGTAGCATCATCGCCACCATCATTACCATGAAGAGATTGCCTTGATGGAGACTTCGGGTAGCTTTCTGCAATGAATAAAATCAACCTCTTGGGCTTAATGCTATCATTACCTATATCTTTTTGAAACTTCCAAGGTGTGGGGGTCTTGAGGTTGGTTATTCTCTTACGGGCCTTTCATTACCCAAACTAGGTAACATCAGGAGTGCTAGAAAGGAGGGGATTTTCAAGGAGGAGGCGGAGGAGGAGAACAAGGAACAGAAGAAGAAGAAACAAGAAGAACAAGAAATAGAAGAAAGAAGAAGAAGAAGAAGAAGAAGAAGAAGAAGAAGAAGAAGAAAAAAGAAAGAAGAAGAAAGAAGAAGAAGAAAGAAGAAGAAGAAAGAAGAAGAAGGGAAAAAAAACAACCCTAGGAAAAAATTGATTTGGAGACTTAGAAACTTAATTTGGAGATAATCAGGCCAAGCCAGGGAAACAGGCATTCTTAGATAGATGATGATAGATAGATAGATGATAGATAGATAGATAGATAGATAGATATAGATAGATAGATATAGATAGATAATTGATAGAGATATTGATATAGACACACACACACATATAAATACATATACACATGTATGCACTTGAATACACACATAAAGATAGATGATAGATAGATAGATAGATAGATAGATAGATAGATAGATAGATAGAGACACAGACACACAGAAATACATATACATATGTAGATACACACACACACACACACACACACACAATCTCACCTTTACGAAATACTTCGGAATTTGGGAAGAGCAGGAAGAAGAAGAAGAAGAAGAAGAAGAAGAAGAAGAAGAAGAAGAAGAAGAAGAAGAAGAAGAAGAAGAAGAAGGGAAGGAAGGAAGGAAGGAAGGAAGGAAGGAAGGAAGGAAGGAAGGAAGGAAGGAAGGAAGGAAGGGCGGGCTCCTTCGTGCTCTTTGAGGTTGATTGCATTCTTGCAGATGTTGGAAAAAACAACTTGAAAACAGCCTGAAAAACCAGCCTGAAAGCAGCCCAAAAACCGCCCTGAAAACCGCCCGAAAAACGGCCTGAAAACAGCCCGAAAAACGGCCTGAAAATGGCTTGAAAAATGGCCAGGTTTTTTGGCCGTTTTTGGCCATTTTCAGGCACCTGTGAAGACCAACTGGCCGCATGAATGTACATGCCAGA
The DNA here is from genome assembly GCF_009769535.1 of Thamnophis elegans. Taxonomy (NCBI): domain Eukaryota; kingdom Metazoa; phylum Chordata; class Lepidosauria; order Squamata; family Natricidae; genus Thamnophis; species Thamnophis elegans. The sequence continues at coordinate 43,472,050 of NC_045554.1, read as the reverse complement.
AACCAGAAGAGCAGCTGGTGACGGCGCCTGTGCCCCCAGAGAGCGCTTTACGTGCCACTTCTGGCACCCATGACAGTATTATACAATATCTAGTTTAGCTTATCATGTTGGTTAGATTTTAGCTTTTGTACCTTTAGCTTGCTCATGTTACCCTGAGGAAGAAATTTGATTTTCATTGCGTATCATATTTTGCATGTATCATATTGCAGCTCATGCTGCCTTACCTTGTAATCTTGTTGTCTTAACCATGGGCACGAAATGCATAATGTTGCTCTCATAATTATTACTGCTTTCAGATTTCAGCCTTTATACAAATACACACACATCCATATATAGAAATATTACAATGTTATGGCAGGAGAAACAATAAAGAAATATAAGAAATTTTTTTTAAAAAGTGTTCTTCCCTAGTGGGAAAACATGTGTGTTTTATGTGCAATTTGAAAATGCAAAGTATTTAGAATACCATGTTGAAAAATGAAGGAGTAACATCTTTGTTGGAATGTATGATGTACAAGGACAATATTGAACATAAGCATACTCGATAGTTGATTGGCGGGATTATACATCATTGAAAACAGTGATCTACAAATATAAATGGTTGGTAAATCTTTTTTTATATCGGGATATGTGATGATATAAAGGTGTGTTGTTATTAAACGGACAATCAAGAATGTAAGGGAATTAGGTTTATTGAAAAGAAAAGAAAATATTAATTCGTAATTGAATATACGTTGTACAAGGAAAGTGAGGTATTTAGTTATATTAGATGAAAAATCTGTGATTGTAAATGTAATTGAGAATATGGATGTAAAAACACCTGTAACCAAACGACATGCTGTTTGTAATGGATGAGAATTTTGTTTTTAATGTTGTTGGTTTTTTTAAAGAAAAAAATGTGAGAAAAAAAAGAAAATGCAAACTTGGTTTTTAAGTGTGTCCCGTGCTTCTCTTCTCCAAAGAATTTCTCTGACCTGGAAGGAAGGAAGGAAGGAAGGAAGGAAGGAAGGAAGAGGAGATGAGAAGAGAGGAAAGGAGAGGAGAGGGAAAGAAGAAAGAGGAAAGGAAAGGAAGACAGGAAGGAGAGGTAAGGAGAGAGAGTAGGGAGGGGAAGAAGAAGAGAGGGGTGGGGGAGAGGAAAGGGAAGAAGAAAAGAGAAAGGAGAGGAGGAAAGAAGAAAGTAGAGAAGAAGGGAGGGAGGGAGAAAAGGAAAGAAAATGGTAAAATAAAATAGGTGTATGGGATGCAGTGGTGGGATTCAAATAATTTAACAACCGGTTCTCTGCCCTAATGACCAGCTGGGTAGGCGGGACTCAGTGGTCATGTGACTGGGTGGGAGTGGCCAACTCAACGTCACTCAGGTCGATGGGCGCTTCATCTTAGCTGTTAGAATCTAATAAGGGTCAACCGGAGAAGCAGTTTCTGTAAGCAGGGCAATAAAAATTAGTCTAGAAACAACACCAGAACGTTTCCTTCCTGCTTTCCTTACAGGATTAGCCTTGTAAAGTGGAAAAAAACAAAAGGAGATTTCTTCCAACAACCGGTTCTCTGAACTGCTTAGAAAGTTAGCAACCGGTTCTCCCGAATCGGTGCGAACCGGCTGAATCCCACCACTAATCGGATGGTAAGCAAAGCAATCCCGATTATATATTTCAACTTTTATATGGAAAAAAGGAGCAATTAAAATTGTTAATATGCAATGTTAATAATAACCGTGAGAATGTATATTCGCAAATGTATGTATGAGATTTTTTAAAAAAACACTTTTGGGGGCAACAAAAATTTCTCTGACCTTGTTTGGAATTGTGAGCCTCCTCCTCCTCCTCCTCCTCCTTCTTTTTGTAATGGACAACTATTGTGTTTTATTTATCTGACACGGTTCCTTGATATTGTGGTTGTCTTATCAGCATGGCCTCTCTGATCATATTATGGTTTAGGCTGGGATTTGACCCTGGGCAGGGTTCATTTTAAATCAGATCCTTATCGTTACTGCTGTGATAAATAGAGATGCTGTGGAAGCTGTATACAGATAATTTATTTAGTCCCTGTCTGTATCATGTTTTATACAACCCCCAGATCAATGTCAGCCCTTTATGGATATAGCTTGGGTTGCATTCAGTAACTACAAGCCAGAGCTTTTTAAAGAATGTTAATGTAACAGCCGACATTTTTATGATATAAGGCTACAAAGGGAGGGGAAGTTTGAGGAGAAGACAATGTCGCGGTGGAAAACCATCATCAGAAGAAAAAGAGGAGGATGGGACACTGAAGTCCCTCCGTGAGTATTTTTTTTTGGAATGCTGAAGGGGAAAATACTAAAGGAAAACAGAAATGGGGACACTTGAACCTGTCCGCAATTCAGAATGGGGCATTAAGAAAGGAAATTAAAATTATTTTCCCCCCCTTTGCTGCCCAAGAACAAGCATCACGTAAAAATGTCATTCGGGGAAAAACAGAGATGACTAGATACACTGATGACGTTATCTAGTTTGGTAATGAAACGTCTCCAAGAAAACAGCCAAGCTCAGAGAGCACCAAGGACTCATTAGTCCTCCTCCTCCTCTTCCTCCTCCTCTTCTTCTTCCTCCTCTTTCTCCTCCTCCTCCTCCTCTTCTTCTTCCACCTTCTCCACCTTCTCCTCCTCCTCCTCCTCTTCTTCTTCCTCCTCCTTCTCCTCCTCCTCCTCTTCCTCCTCCTTCTCCTCCTCCTCTTCTTCTTCCTCCTCCTCTTCTTCTTCCTCCTTCTCCTCCCTCTTCTTCCTCCTCCTTCTCCTCCTCCTCCTCTTCTTCCTCCTTCTCCTCCTCCTCCTCTTCCTCCTCCTCCTCTTCCTCCTCCTCTTCTTCCTCCTCCTCCACCTCCTCCTCTTCCTCCTCCTCTTCCTCCTCCTCTTCCTCTTCCTCCTCCCCCTCCTCCCCCTCCTCCTCCTTTCTAGCACTGATGATGTTACTTAGTTGGGTTGTGAAGCTGGACATGAGCAAAGGAAATGGGTACAAATAAATGGGGACAGTAGGACAGCGGGGGGTAGGCACACTTTTGCACACCCCCTTTATGGACTTCTTAGGAATGGGGGTGACAGTTTAAGATGGAAGCTGTGGAGGTTTGAGGCTGTAACAACGGAGTCGGGTAGAGCATTCCAGGCGTTGACCACTCTGTTGCTGAAGTCGTATTTTCTGCAATCGAGTTTGGAGCGGTTAACCTTGAGTTTCTATCGATCATTTGCCCGAGTATTATTGCGGTTGAAGCTGAAGTAGTGGTTGACAGGTAGGACGTTGTAGCAATTTTGTGCGTTATGCTTAGGTGAGACCTTAGTCGGTGTAGTTCCAGGTTGTCCAAGCCCAAAATTTTGAGCCTGGTGGCGTAAGGGATTCTATTGTGAGCAGAGGAGTGGAGGACTCTTCTCGTGAAATACCTCTGGTATTCCATGTTACATTATTATACGTTATATCTTATATAATATTACACGTTATATTATTCAGGTTACACATCCCTGTTCATTGGTATCCCTGGACTTCCAACTGGACCTCCCACCCTGGCTCTCATTGTAGGATGGGTAATGGAGTAGAATAAAGATCAATTCACAGAGGTGGGTAAGAATGAAAGCAACTTTCCCCACCCCCTGAATGACAGTTAGAGAGAGAGAGAGCCTGGGAGCCTGGTAGGAGATTGGTTTATTCACACCACCCTCGTGAGAACATTAATATTGCTCTGTCAGCACAGAACTGAAACGTCCAATAAATCTCTATCTAAAGGGAAATTTGTAAACAATAAACCGCAGAAGCCGTAGCAGTTTAATTCATATCGAACGGGGGCCCTACATCAAATGTTATTTGTGGGGTTGCAGCCCAGGGTTGTCAAAGCATTTGGCTTCAGAGTTAGGGCTGCAACACATTTCACAAACTGGGGAATATGTCTAATAGGGAGAAAAGAGCTGGTCCCTGGGTTGGATTCCCGTTATCTGTTTTTTTTTTCCTTTCTGCAATGAATAATTAAAAGGTCCACCTTTCTCATCTTAATGAGAAGACTGAACGTAGCATATTAAGCGACGGTCTATCAACTAGTCCAGAACGCAGCCGCACGAGCAATTGTGGGTGCACCCAGGTAGCAATAGCAATAGCAATAGCAATAGCAATAGCAGTTAGACTTATATACCGCTTCATAGGGCTTTCAGCCCTCTCTAAGCGGTTTACAGAGTCAGCATATTGCCCCCAACAACAATCTGGGTCCTCATTTTACCCATCTCGGAAGGATGGAAGGCTGAGTCAACCCTGAGCCAGTGAGATTTGAACAGCCGAACTGCAGAACTGCAGTCAGCTGAAGTAGCCTGCAGTGCTGCATTTAACCACTGCGCCACCTCGGCTCCTATAACACCCACGTTATACCTATCCTCCGCGAGCTGCACTGGCTATCCATTGGTCTCCGGACACGCTTCAAGGTGCTAGTCGTTACTTATAAAGCCCTACATGGCATCGGACCTGGGTACCGGAGAGACCGCCTCCTGCCAATCACCTCCCTCAGACCGATTCGATCTCACAGGCTTGGCCTTCTCCGGGTTCCATCGGCCAGCCAATGTCGGCTGGCTACCCCCCGGGGGAGAGCCTTCTCTGTTACTGCGCCGGCCCTCTGGAATGAGCTCCCCGTGGAGATCCGGACCCTTACTACCCTCCCGGCCTTCCATAAAGCTACCAAGTCCTGGCTGTTCCGACAGGCTGGGGGCTGTTGAAATATCCAGCCCCGCCTCAATTGTGAATGTTGTGCATTTTTAAATTCTTTGTACTGTCTTATTTATTTCCCTTTCCCTGTTTATTGTGAGCCGCCCGGAGTCCTTTGGGAGTGGGCGGCATACAAAACTAATAAACAAACAAACAAACAAGCTCGGAAACCCACAATGCATGTTGGTTAGGATCAGGGGTGGACTTCAAAAATTTCAGCAAGAGGTTCTCTGCCCAGTTGCTGGGTGGGTGTGGCCATGGTGGGCATGGCCATGGTGGACATGGCCTAAGCCTCCTACACCATGGCAGTGCAGTATATTTTTTATACTTGCATTTTTACGTGCTTTCGAACGTTCGAAGTGCTAGGTTGGCAGAAGCTGGGACAAGTAACAGGAGCTCACTCCATTGCACGGCACTAGGGATTCGAACCGCCGAACTGCCAACCTTTCTGATCGACAAGCTCAGCGTCTTAGCCACTGTGTCTCTAAAGATGCTAAAGATCAGCTATAACATACAAGAGAGTTCTTTATGTTGACCTTGGGCCCATCCTCAAATCAGAGAATCATTTCTGTAATCCCGGGCATCCATCCTTTTAAAAGATTCCTTTTAAAAATGGCTTCACTCGTTGTTATTCATGCTTTACACGTGTTATATTGACGAAACCATTAATGATTAAATCACAATGGGTGAATTCAGTGAAGAAGTTTGACATGTAGTCATCTGAATCAATCAGCAGAAGCTCTCTCTGATTGTGTTGTGGCCTGCTAACGCCCAGTGGAGCTGGCAGCAGAATCAGACAGTGAGGAGGTTCGGGAGGAATATGGGCCAGTCCTGGAGGGTGAGGAAGGCTCTGATGAGGGCTCTGCATCAGAGGCAGAGAGGGGGCCAAGGCTGTCTGGCAGTGATCAGGTGCCTACAGAGCTAGACAGCAGTGAGGCAGAGGAACAGCTGGAGCTTGTTCCCAGCATGCGCATGCGCAGACCTGCCAGAAGAAAAGAACAACTCAGAAATCAGGGTAGACTTGGGAGTAAAGTCACAGGTGGAAGGTGAATGGCCCCTCCCATAGGAAATAAAAGAGGAGTGAAAGGGGAGTGGGCTTTTGCAGGAAACCATTCATTCGGTTGTTAGATTCATTTCAGGAGTGTGAAGATCTGTCCATGAATCTCAGAGACTCTGTGCCCAGTCTTTCCTTGCACAGCACCTCATTTGGACAATATTTACATGGCAGCTTTCCAAGCTAGATAAGGTCTGTAGTCATAAATATTCCTTTGAAAGACTGTTTGCCAAGCCTTTGCTGAATGTGAATGAGAGGAATTCACATTCATTTAATAAAAGGGGTTTTGTAGGGACCAGGAATCTGCCTCATGCTTTTTGGGGAAGCCTAGCTCAGAACAGATTGTAGGCAATTCCTAATTATCTGTGAAAACTACATGGAAGTTATTGTTTAGATATTGGAACTGAACTGTTAGCTGATTCCTAAATCAGAAAAAGCATTTGGGTCAAAGGCAGAGAATATTGGACTAAAATTGTGACTTCATCTCATTTTTCTGAGTTCCTTAACTCTGTTATCTCCCTGTTTCCTTAGGAGATGCTTCCTGACACTAAATTTGATCTCCAAGCTATCTTTGAGACCATTATAAGGGTATCATTTATTTTTTTAACCCACATTATGACATGCAGATATCAACATAACGGATCCTAGGCAAAATTAAAAGTTATGCGCAACTTCTCACCATTTCAGAAGTCATTTGAAGACAATTGGAAAACATTTGAAAGAGCACTTCAGTATCGGTAAAATTAATTATTCGCTTTTTGGATCCACGTGCAAATAGGGTGTTAATCTGTGTCTTTCCTTTCCATTTAAAATTGAATTTGTGATTAACAGCAGAGTAGGGCAGAGAGGAGGGAAAAAGCCAGCTTCTGACATTTCATAAATGAAAAGCATTCTCTTATTTTTAAATAATGGATACAGCCCTATATATAGAAGATTAAAGGTCCATATAATTAATGGCACATGATTTTTCCAATCTTACAGATGTCTTTGACAATTAGCAACATAAATTATGAAATGGACCATTCAAACTCAGGAATGGGTCATTTTGACCTGGAAACAGGTCATTCTAGTACACCTGAAATTCGCCTATTGGGATGATGAAGCACCTTAGCATAACTTTGGATGGACCTGTTACAAGGTTGCAAAATTCTCTTCTGAAGGATGAATGTTCAACATTGGAACATTTTACTTGCCCATATAATGAGGCTGTATAGATGCAGAAATTGGATACTATGGGAAGAAGCTTTAGGAGATGACCAGGCTGAGCCTGAGGGAGGCATTAAATGCATCATTAGTCTGGAGTCCCTTCACGCCCACAAGTGCTCTAAGTTCAGTCCTTCTTGAATTCCCTTGATTATCTGCTGCCAATTTGCTTTGACTGTTAGTAGTTCAGATTCTTGTAGAGAGCTTGAACTTGCAAATATCATCATCATCATCATCATCATCATCATCATCATCATCATCATCATCCTAACCATTGTCTATCCACTGCAGGGTGAAACCCTCTTCTGCTTGTTTCCAACCTATAAAGTCCTGAGCTTTCTTTTGCCAGATGGGTCCACCATACTTAGGTCTTCTTTTAGGTCTCTTTCATTGACGATTTTTTTATCAAGGGGGATCCATTCTATGGCCTGCCCTCGGTACTTCTTGCTATGTGACCAGCCCGTTTCCATTTCCATTCTTTTACTCTCTTGATGACCTCGTATATTTTCATTTGTTCTCTAATCCATGTGCAAGTATTTCTATCTTGTCTTGTGATGCCGAGCATGTGCCTTTCTATGGCTCTTCACGCCCCTTGTAGCTTTTGTATCGATTGTGAGGTTAGTGTCCGTGTTTCATTGGTGTAAGTTAGAACAAACTTGCAATAAACCTATGTGTTGTGGCCCAGCAGGAGCCGTTGGAGCTGCCACCAGACTCCAACAGCGAGGGGCCCTCTGAGTCGGCTCTGGAGGATGTAGAGGACCCTGTTCCAACTCCGAGCAGGGCACAGAGAGACTGGTTGGCCACCAGGAGGTGCCTGAGCCTTGGACCAGTGGGGAGGAGACAAGGGAGAGTGAGACAGAGGCCAGTAGTGAGTTGTTTCTGGATGCATGCCATCAAAGAACTACTAGGCGTCAGGAACAATTACGCAATTACAGGAGGTGATTGTACTCAGCTGGTGGTCATTAGGCTCCTCTTCAGACTATAAAAAGCTACTTGTGCACATGCCCCTCTTTGTAGAAGTCAACACAGGATTGCATGTCGGAGGACATTACTGTGAGCTTGGCAGGCTGGATTGCTGCCAAGCCTTATCTGTGTTTATTGCTGCCTGAGTTTGTCTGAGTTGCTGCCAAAGTCCTTATCTGTTTGTTCTGCTTGGCTTTCAGCCACCGAGATTTTGGTTTCTTGCTGTTAAAGTGCATTCCAGTTAAGCTTGTCTTGGCAGTCGTTACTGGACGGAGGAGGGGGTCAGAACACCTATGTATTCCTTTGAACTGCCTGGACACTTGATTTGCTATGTTTTGCTAGGTTAATTTGTGGTGGAACAGAGTGAATAAGTGAAGAGGACAACATGACCTCAGGACCAGAGATGGTATTCTGCTGGTTCTGACTCTTTCAGGTGAACCGGTAGCGGAAATTTTAACCAGTTCGGAGAACCAGCAAATACCATCTCTGGTTGGTTCCACCCCTTCCACCCCACCCCTTCCAGGAGTCCCCACATGTCCCGTTTTGGCTCCCAGGTAAGTGCTGTCGTAATAGGAGGACTGCCTGGTATACCTTTCCTTGGACGACTTGATGTGCACTAATATTGTTGTTTCAAACAAATCTGTGCCCCTCAATTGCAGGGAGGAAGCGGTTAAGCCATGATCATTTTGGACCTCTCCTTGAACAGTATATTTTATTTATTGTGGCCATAATAACGTCCTTCTCCAAAGCTTATACAACGATAAATTCTTTGCCCTAATTGATTTTATTTCTTGAAACAGAATCAGACCTTAAATAAATCATAATCATGATTTATTTCCTGCCATCGGCCGAAGCATTTCAGAAAAAAAACAAAACAGACTATCAGTTTGTTCACTGGGTCTAACTAATCCTAAATGATGGAATTCAGGGGAAATGTTACAGGTATAATGTACGAGGAATTGAAACAAGGCAAAACAAAAATTCAGTTTAAACAAGGCTCTATTCACTCCTCCAACCTCCTTTATGCTTTATTTAATATTTATAGCAGAAGATTTATGATGGCTTATAAATAGATCATTAATAATGGTTTATGTTCCCAAATAATGACACAATGGCTCAGTGGCTAAGACGCTGAGCTTGTTGATCAGAAGGCCGGCAGTGCAGCGGTTCGAATCCCTAGTGCTGCATAACGGAGTGAGCTCCTGTCCCTTGTCCCAGCTTCTGTCAACCTAACAGTTCGAAAGCACGTAAAAAATGCAAGTAGAAAAATAGGGACCACCTTTGGTGGGAAGGTAACAGCATGCCGGCCCCATGGCCACCGAGATATCTTTGGACAGTGCGAGCTCGTTAGCTTTGAAACAGAGATGAGCACCGCCCCCTAGAGTCGGGAATGTCTAGCACATATGTGTGAAGTGCCTTTACCTTGTGTTCCCAAAATAGTTTACTTACTCCCATACCAACTTGGCATACTTTAAAATTATTTACTAGCGCTTTTCACTAAGCTTTTGGGGAATTATAGGAAACTCCCGTGGCACGACATAACCGCGGTAGACTAAAGCGCGCTGACAACACCGCGGCGCTAAAACCACGATGTCAAAAGGGCGCCCACAACAGCGCGCCCACAACAGCGCGCCGACAGAAGCGCGATTTAACTTAAGGTAAGGTTTAGGGTTAGGTTTTGAGTTAGGTTTAGGGTTAGGTTTAGGGTAGGTTTAGGGTAGGTTTAGCGTTAGGTTTAGGGTTATTTTTAGGGTTATGTTACAGCGCGTTTCTGTCAGCGCGCTGTTGTCGGCACGCTGTTGTCGCGCGGTTTTGACGGTGCGGTTTTGTCACCGCGCTTTAGTCACATGCGCTTTAGTCTACCGCGGTTTTGTGGTGGAACCGGAAACTCCAAAAGGTAGTTCATCTTTCCTACCAATTATTAAAATAAGAATTAAAGTTTTGAGCCCTTATTAGGAAGTTGAACTTTTCAGTTGCGGCCTCTGAGTTGCAGAAGCATTTTCAGAAAATTTATGCCATCAAACTTAACGATATCTATTGAAGCTTGGGGCATATTTTAGCTTTTATCTCTGTGGTTCAGAATGTTCAAATATTAGTTTCGTATCAGGCGATATATAAAGGTTTTGCGACAAAAATCAAAGTGGTTATGCCTTCAATTGGTCCTAACATTTTCCAGTTAAGTCACTTCCTCTTTACTAACCAACAGTTGACCTATAAACTAATAAATCTATTCTAGCTTAACAAAACTACTGCTCCCTGGTGAATATAAGCCTGGATAAAATGGGGTAATATTGTTCCTCCATAATTTACTACTGATCTTAGATTTGTCAACTGCAATTGGTGGATTTCCGATTTCTAATAAATAAAGAACTGCATGGAATAGTTATACTTTTTCCTTCCATTAGTTAGCAAAGGTAAGCATTTTGGTCTCATAAATGAGATGAGCCTGTAGCTTTCATCCTTCCTGCCCAACTGATCGTGCTGGCTGGACTCAGGAAAATACTCAATAGTTATCTGAAAGGCCTGATTTATGGAAAGAAAACATTAAAGCATCATGGTTATTTCAATGAATTGTCCCAACATTTGTCTGTCTCTCTCTCTCTCTCTTGCTGCATCAAATTACAGTCCCAGAGTCCTTTATTCTTTTTAATCCATGTGTTTGTTTGTTCAACATCATGTCTCTATCTCACTTCCTGATCACCTGTAGAAACCGGATAAGTTTCAGTGTCTTTCTCTATGTCACTCCTGATGCCCCTATAGAGATAAATGAAGAGCTACTTATGCACTTGTTGTTGTTAGTTGCAAAGTCGTGTCCGACCCATCGTGACCCCATGGACAATGTTTCTCCAGGCACTCCTGTCCTCTACCATCCTCTGGAGTCCATTTAAGCTCATGCCGACTGCTTCAGTGACTCCATCCAGCCACCTCATTCTCTCTTGCCCCCTTCTTCTTTTGCCCTCCATCGTTCCCAGCATCAGACTCTTCTCCAGGGAGTCCTTCCTTCTCATCAGGTGGCCAAAGTATTTGAGTTTCCTCTTCAGGATCTGGCCTTCTAAAGAGCAGTCAGGGTTGATCTCCTCTAGGACTGACCGGTTGGATCACCTTGCAGTCCAAGGGACTCACAGGTGTCTTCTCCAGCACCAGAGTTCAAACGCCTCCATTTTTTGGCGCTCAGCCTTGGATGCACTAACGCACTAGCCATCTCTTAAAATGAGGGGTGGGTTACTAAGTAATTGCAATGAATGCAGAATACCCCAAATCCCTTATATATTAAAGAATTTGGACTTAAAATTATGATGCATTCAGAGGTGATTACCTTGTTTGGGTTCCAGTTCAGGAGAGAGGCTGATTTCTTCTTTAAATCCTACCCTCAGTTGGTCTTTTGGAAGATTGTCTTCTTCTCACAAAAGGAATGTCTTTTATCTTAAAAATATGCAATGAACAGAATAACAGAGTTGGAAGGTACCTTGGCAGTCCAAGCAGGAGAATCCTCTACCATTTCAGACAAATGGTTGTCCAATCTTTTTTTAAAAAAAACCTTCAGTGTTGGAGCACCCACATCTTCGGGAAGCAACTTGTTCCACTGATTGATTGTTCTACCAGGAAATTCATCCTTAGTTCTAGGTTGTTTCTCTCCTTGATGAGTTTCCACCCATCGCTTCTTGTTCTGCCCTCAGGTGCTTTGGAGAATAGCTTGACTCCCTCTTCTTTATGGCAGCCCCTTAGATATTGGAAGACTGCTATCATGTCTCCCCTAATCCTTCTTTTCATTAAACTAGACATACCCAGTTCCTGCAACTGTTCTTCATATGTTTTAGTCTCCAGTCCCCTAATCCTCTTTGTTGCTCTTCTCTGCACTCTTTCCAAAGTTTATAACATGGTGACAAAAACTGCATGCAATATTCCAATTGTTGGGTCCAACATAGTTGACCTTTCCAATATTTTGTTGGTCATCAAGTCATTACAATCCAAACAGCTCTAGAAAGACTCCGGTGGGGTTCCAAAATTTGGTCCTTGGATCCCAATATATGCTAGGTAGGTCCCAATAAATAGTTTGGGTTTCATTGCTTTCTCCATTTGGGCATATTTATTTGCTATATTTATCTGCTGTACTATAATATCTCATCCTGATACAACTATACCCCACCTTGCCAAATCGTCTATTATCTTTTTGGCAATGATCAAAAGAAAAAGGCGATCCATTTTGCATGCAAACATGTTTTAACTCTATTTGTGACACTCAATAAATAAATTACAGGTTTTATAATATTCCCAGAGAACTGCAGTTATTAACTTCACACGCTTGGAAGAATGAATTAAGTGTCAGCCTTTGCCGAAAGCTTCTATGTTGTCGCTATTAAGTACATCATGTTATTGTCTGCCTTCCTTCCTTCCTTCCTTCTTTCTTTCTTTTCTTTTTTCTCCCTCCCTCCCTCTTTCCTTCTTTCTTTCTTTTTCTTTTTTTCTTTCCTTCCTTCATTCTCTTCCTTCCTTCCTTCCTTCCTTCCCATTTCTTTCTTTCTCTCTCTCTTTCTCTCTCTCTTTCTCTTTCTTTCTTTCTTTCTTTCTTTCTTTCCATTCACCCTTCTAATATGGAGTAAGAACAGTTGCTGGTGAAAGTAAAAGCAGATGGGTTCCTGTCTTGGATAGTTTACAGCATCGTATAAGTTCCACAAAATGAAAATGAATTATGTATTATTGGGTTTTACATAAGGTCACCATCTGACCTCTGACCCTTCCCTTTTTTCTCATTTGGCTCAATTATTAGAGGAAATGACAGATTTGATCTCTTTTCAAACTGTATTAGAAAGGGCTTCTTTATTTTGGCCCCCAGCAGCACGGCTCTGTCAGAAGTCACCCAAGTGCATTAATTATGATTGATTTAGGGAGTCTATAAGGTGATTATTTCTAGGATTCTACTGCTGTGCTAAAACCTTTTGACCCTCCCCCCCCCAATAGGCCACACAACCAAACGGAAACCCTAAGAAGATTTAAGAGCAGTGAGGTGACCGGAGAGCTTGCTTCTCTTCTGTGTTTGAATTCAAAACATTTCAAAACACTCAAGCAAATCCGACGGATTGAATTACCGGGAGTTTCTGCTGCTATTTCATAGTCTGAGATCTCAAATATCCAACCTTCTAATCTGTCTGTCTCTATATCATCTAATATTATTATATATCTCTTCTCTTTTTCTCTCTATCTCTCTCTGTTTCTCTCTGTGTTTCTCTCTCTCTCATTTGTGTTTTTTCTCTCTCTATTTCTCTCTCTCTCTGTTTCTCTCTCTCTCTGTTTCTCTCTGTGTCTGTTTCCCCCCTCTCTCTCTGTTTCTCTCTCTGTGTTTCTCTCTCTCTCTCTGTTTCTGTGTGTTTCTCTCTCTGTTTCTCTCTGTGTGTTTCTCTCTCTGTTTCTCTCTGTGTGTTTCTCTCCCCCTCTCTCTGCTTCTCTCTCTGTGTCTTTCTCTTTGTTTTTCTCCCCCCTCTCTGTTTCTCTCTCTCTGTTTCTCTCTCTCTCTCTCTCTCTGTGTATGTTTCTCTCTCTCTCTCATACACACACAAAAACTAACACTCCCTCATTCACACATCTATCTATTACCTATCTATCATCTATCTATCATCAATATTCACAGAATGATACCAAAGAAAACTGCTCCAATATATCCCATTGTTGTGTTCTGATAGCGAAAAGAAAAAAGGAAGAAGGAAGAAGGAAAGAGGAAGAGAAAAGAAAGGAAAGAGAAAGAAAGAAAGAAAGAAAGAAAGAAAGAAAGCAAGAAAGAAAGAAAGCAAGAAAGCAAGCTAGCTCAATCTTGACCAATACCACTCCTTCTCAACTTTGACACATCAAACCATTTGGGGTGGAACCTCCACTCTCCTAAGTTGTAGAAAGCCAATGGAGGGTGAAGGGGAGAATAGAAGCATCCCATTCTTTTCCTCCTCAACATATTTTTAAAATGACAGTACTAATTAAAGAAATGAAAGAAAAAAGGGGCCACTGTCAGTTTTGATGTAAAGTGCTGAATTTTAATAAGCTTAGTGATGGAAGTGAACTCAACTTTTCCAAATATCCCCCTCCACATTGTTTGAGAACAGGAGAAGCGGGTGGGGGAAGGAATTCTGTCTTGAAACTCTGGTTATTGACTATCTGAGTTCCAGGCGTAGAAATGAAATTCAGACAACCGATGAAGATGGAGGGGAGATGGATATAGGAGAAAGAAGGCTGAGTTGGGGGGGGGAGGAATATATAACCCTAAAACTAGTCTGTAGGTTTTTTTTTAATGGGTATCTTTTGTTGGTCTTTCTGGTGGAATGTCATCTGCATTCTGCAACTAAAAAAATAAATAAATGAAAAAAGAACAAGAAAATTGCCCGTTTGAGATGTCCCAGGAAAATGAGTTTTTTCTACCTAGTTTTCTGACCTAGAGGCATTTTGGTACACGGTTACCTCTCTGCTTTAAGGCAAGATAAATTTTGGGAGAGACACTGACGGAGACTTCATATATGACACAATTCTTTCACAGATCACACCTTTGCAATTTGATTTTGTAAAACGTGAGATGGAATTCTCAGACATAACAATAGCAACAGCGTTTAGACTTATATATTGCTTTACAGTGCTTTACAGCCCTCTCTAAGCGGTTTACAGAATTAGCCTATTGCCCCCAACTATCTGGGTCCTCATTTTACCCACCTCGGAAGGACCAAAGAAAACTCCTTGTGTGTCCAATCACACTTGCCCAATAAAGAATTCTATTCTATTCTATTCCATTCCATTCTACATTCTATCTAATATTCTAGTCTGTTCTGCTCTGTTCTACTCTACTCTACTCTACATTCCAATATTCTGTTCTGTTATACTCTGCTCTGCTCTGTTCTATTCTCCATTCCAATATTCTACCCTACTCTACTCTATTCTAGTTTCTTTTATTTTCTATTCTATTCTATTCTTATTTCTATTCTATTCTATTCTTATTTCTATTCTAGTCTATTCTTATTTCTATTTTATTCTACTCTATTCTATTCAATTCTTTTCCATTCCATTCCATTCTACATTCTATCTAATATTCTATTCTGTTCTGTTCTGTTCTGTTCTACTCTACTCTACTCTACTCTACATTCCAATGTTCTGTTCTGTTCTACTCTACTCTGCTCTGCTCTACTCTATTCTACATTCCAATATTCTACTCTACTCTACTCTACTCTACTCTATTCTAGTTTCTTTTATTTTCTATTCTATTGTATTCTATTCTTATTTCTATTCTATTCTATTCTTATTTCCATTCTAGTCTATTCTTATCTCTATTCTATTCTATTCTTATTTCTATTCTATTCTTATTTCTATTCTATTCTTATTTCTATTCTATTCTATTTTTATTTCTATTCTATTCTTATTTCTATTCTATTCTATTCTTATTTCTATTCTATTCTATTCTTATTTCTATTCTATTCTATTCTTATTTCTATTCTATTCTTATTTCTATTCTACTCTATTCTACTCTATTCTATTCTTTCCTTCTGCAGAGACTGTGTCACGATGCCACCTTTCCTTCTGCCAAACTTCACAGTGACACTAGAATTCAATTTCCTAGACCTTTTGACAGGATAGGATTACCCTTTGCTGTCAGTTCTGCGTGAAAGGTAGTGATTTGATTGTTTTGTTGTTGTGAACATGGGTGTGGTTGTCACAATGAATCCGTGAGGATAAACCGGCATATCAGAAAGTCAAAGGCTGTCATTACTGGCGCTTGATCGGAGGTTGAGCCTTGCATATTTATTCCAGCATCGCACTAAAGCTTCAGTTAACACTCGGAGGGATGTCGAATCCAAAGCTTTCCTAGCTTGTAAGGATACAGGAAGTCCTCGACTTATGACCACAATCAAGCCCAGGATTTATGTTGCTGAGTGAGACATTTGTGAAGTGAGTTTTGCCCCGTTTTACCATCCTTCTTACCCCAGTTGTTAAGTGAATCATCAGAGTTGTTAAATTAGTAATATGGTCGTTAAGTGAATCTGTTTTCCCCCATTGATTTCGCTTGTCAGGTCACACAAGGGGATCCTGTGACCCCGGGACACTGCGACCGTCATGAATGTGAGTCGGTTGCCAAGCATCCGAACGGAAATCATGTGACCATGGGGATGCTGCAATGGCCACAACTTTGAAAAACAGTCATGCCACATTTTTTTCAGTGCCTTTGTAACTTTGAATGGTCACTAAGTGAATGTTGTAAATAGAGGACTGCCTGTCTTTGATTCCTCTCTAAGAGGAAGCACGTTGGGTGCCTAGAATTCTGGGTATACTGAGCTAGATAGCTCCACAACCTGATTCACTCCAGATACTTTCCTGTGATAGCAATAGCACTTAGACTTATATACCACTTTACAGCCCTCTCTAAGCGGTTTACAGAGTCAGCCCATTGCCCCCAACATTCTGGGTCCTCATTTTACCCGTGACCCGTCAAAACCGCGGAGGACAAAATCGCGCTCGACGAAAGCGCGCATTTGACGGCATCACAGCGCGATGAAAAAAATTAAAAATTGAAATAAAATTAAAATTAAAGCAAGCCGATTCACATAAAGGTAAGGGTTAGGTTTAGGGTTAGGGTTAGGGTTAGTTTAAGGGTTAGGGTTAGGTTTAGAGCGTTAGGGTTACGTTTAGCGTTAGGTTAAGGGTTAGCGTTAGGTTTAGCGTTAGGTTAAGGGTTACGTTTAGTGTTAGATTTAGGGTTAGGTTAAGGGTTAGGTTTAGGGTTAGGTTTAGGGTTAGGTTTAGGGTTAGGTTTGGGGGGGTTAGGGTAAGGTTTTCGCTTTATTTTTACATTTTTCGATCACAGCGCGATGTTTTCGTCGCGCTGTGATGACATCAAATGCACGCTTTTGTCGAGCGCGATTTTGTCCTCCGCGGTTTTGTGGTGGAACCCATTTTACCCACCTTGGAAGGATGGAAGGCTGAGTCAGAATCAAACTCCTGGCAGTGGGCAGAGTTAGCAATAGCACTTAGACTTATATTCTGCTTCACAGTGCTTTACATATCTCTCTAAGCAGTTTACAGAGTCAGCATATTGCCCCCAACAATCTGGGTCCTCATTTTGCCGGCCTTGGAAGGATGGAAGGCTGCGTCAACCTTGAGCAGCCGGCAGACAGCAGAAGTAGCCTGCAGTACCGCACTCTAACCACTGCACCACTACATTGGTTGGCTCCTACAACTTTCCATCTTCTCTCTTTTGACCTAGAAGATGAGAAGGATTGCACTAAATTAAAGCATGACGTCACATGATTCTGATGACTGATGACAGTAGTTCTAGCACTTCCAGTTCCTGTCATTAAGCCAATCCCTCCTGCACAACATCACATCCCAAAGGTGATTTTTTTCACCTCAGCCAGGACCTCGATGACTGAGAACCTCCATAGACACAAGATCCTGTGGACATCTGCAGGAGATAACCATCAGTCTTAGCCCAAGCGAGAGGTGAAATTCAGTTCAGTGGTTCGAACCCTTAGAGCCGCTTAACAGACTGAGCTCCCGTTATTTGTCTCAGCTTCTGCCAACCTAGCAGTTTAAAAGCATATAAAAATGCAAGTAGAAAAATAAGGACCACCTTTGGTGGGAAGGTAACAGCGTTCCGTGCGCCTTCGGTGTTGAGTCATACCGGCCACATGACCACGGAGACATCTTCGGACAGTGCTGGCTCTTCGGCTTTGAAATGGAGATGAGCACCGCCCCCTAGAGTCTGGAACAACTAGCACATATGTTTGAGGGGAACCTTTAACGTTACCTTTTACCTTGTATTAGGTTGATATTAATCTACCACTACTTTTAGCAGTTTGCCAGAAATATTTGACCCCAATTTCCCATGATGGCCACTGAAGGATGTATCCATCCTGGACTTCTTGCTTAGAATTAAAAATACCTATTTATTTATTTTTTACATCTGATAAAATGTTTTAAGGGAGGGGAAAAAAAAGTTTAGGGAGGGGAAGCCAGAGATATTCAAGTTTCATCATTATTGAAATTGTTGCAACATGTGATTGAATACAATTACCTACAAAGAGAATGTGGCATTTTAACATTATACAATCAAGTTACTTGTGGCAGCTGACATCCCTCTCCTTGACGGAAGCTATATCTCAAAACGGCATTCACGGAGAACTCTATAAATTCAAATCAACCCTGCAATTTAATTTTCAACAGATCCATAGGTTGGAGAACAGCGCTTTCCTTAGTCAAGCACAGTGTGTTTTGACAGAAGCGTATTCGGTGAATTTAGCGCAACGCAAAAGTCAGGTGGCCCAGGGTAGATATGGAGACCCACTGGGCCTTGGGGAAGAGACACAACAGGAGTGTCTCATGCTTCATTTCATTTCATTTATTAAATTTATAGGCTGCCCAATCCCGGAGGACTCCGGGCGGCTTACAACGAAAGAAGAAAAAAAGAAAAGCAAAATAAGTAAAAAAAATAAAATAAAATTCACAACACACATACGTTTTAATCGGGGCTGGATCTTAACGCTAAGGTCAACAGCCCCAGGCCTGCCGGAACAGCCAGGTTTTAACGGCTTTCCTGAAGGCCATGAGAGTGGGTAAGGTCCAGACCTCTGGGGGTAGCTGATTCCACAGGGTCGGAGCAGCCACAGAGAAGGCTCTCCTCCGGGGGGCCGCCAGCCGACACTGTCCGGCTGACGGTATCCGAAGGAGGCCCACCCTGTGGGATCTTATCGGCCGTTGGGAGGTGTATGGCAGTAGGCAGTCTTGCAGATAGGCTGGTCCTAAGCCATGTAGGGCTTTAAAGGTAATAACCAACACCTTGAATTGCGTCCGGAGACCAATTGGCAGCCAGTGCAGCTCATGGAGGACAGGTGTAATATGGGTGTATCTCGGTACACCCAATATCGCTCGCGCGGCTGCATTCTGGACCAGCTGTAGTCTCCGAACGCTTTTCAAGGGTTTCAGCCAGAAGATTTTCTTGAATGCAGCTCACCTGTCTGGAACCCACATGGCATATCAGACATTAAGAGCCGAGGTGGCGCAGTGGTTAAATGCAGCACTGCAGGCTACTTCAGCTGACTGCAGTTCAGCAGTTCGGCTGTTCAAATCCCACTAGGCTCAAGGTTGACTCAGCCTTCCATCCTTCCGAGGTGGGTAAAATGAGGACCCGGATTGTTGTTGGGGGCGATATGCTGACTCTGTAAACCGCTTAGAGAGGGCTGGAAGCCCTATGAAGCGGTATATAAGTCTAACTATTGCTAATACATTAATAGTTCAGAGATATTTCATGAGAAGAGTATCCATTCCTCTGTTTGCAACAGAAGACCTTATGCCACCAGATTTGAAATTTTGGGCTTAGACAACTTAAAACTTTGCCATCTTCAATCCGACCTAAACGTAGTACATAAAATTATCTGCTACAATGTCCTACCTGTCAATGACTACTTCAGCTTCAACCGCAATAATACACAAGCACACAATTGATACAAACGTATGATAAACCGCTCCAAACTCTATTGCAGAAAATACGACTTCAGTAACAGAGTGGTCATTGCCTGGAATGCTTTATCTGTCTCTGTGGTTTCTTCCCCAAATCCCCATAATTTTAACCTAAGATTGTCTACTGTTGACCTCACTAAGAGGTCTTTAAGGGGCGTGCATAAGCGCACCAGCGTGCCTAAAATCCCTGTCCTAATATTCCTTAGTTATTTCTACAGCACTTGTAAAATCCAGAAGAAACTCTTCAAAACCTCCAAAATAGCATCACAGAAAGGATGATGTCAATTTGGACATCAATTTCTATTTGGAAGGACAGGTTCCTTGGTTACCAATATCTTCACTTTTTATGACTGGTTATTTTTGCTTTATAGTATGAAATATTTTTTCTGGTTCCTCCGCCTTACTTTTTTTTAAAAAAAGGAGGGGACGGACCAATGTAACAATAAATATTCAGGGTTTGGGGGATGGATTGCACAGGTGGGGGCATTTAAAGGACTTAATTAACAAGTTCCAATCTTACTGAGTTTTCTCTTTTTTTAAAAAAAAATCAAATAAGGTTCATCCAATTAAATTTCAGAAGAGGTTTATTAGCTTACAGGGTGTTTTTTTTTTTTTAAAGAGAAGCTTCTGCAGATTGAAATCGTCCAAGCTGATTAATTCAGTGAAAAGCCTGCCTTGTGCGGGAGTTTCCACCAAGTTATAAGCACTTGAGCATTTTTAGAGACCAAATTTAATTATAGCCTTTTGATACTCAGGCTTTGCTCCAAAGAAATCCCTCGAATTCCCATAATAGTCGGTGATGTCATTCTCTACTATAACTCCCAACTTTCCCCCCTCTCGCCCCCTCCGCAAAACTTCAAGCATTTTCCATGTCAATGAGGGGGAGAAAATGCAAAACAAAGAAGAAGGGGAAAAAAAGGGGGGGGGACAGGCTAAATCACAATTACTCTTGTCCTCAGACTTATATTACTGGCTTTAAAAAACAGATAGAACCTGTTTTTCTCCAAGGGTCGAATCCTGGCCTCAAAGTTCACCTAATCAAATGAAGTCTTGAAGGCCAAACATGGGCCTTCAAATAAGCCTTTATTTTTATTTTTTTACTCATCCATGGTTTTCCTTGAAATGATAAATTTTGCTAAGAGCGATGAAGCCCAAAAGGAAGCTGGGAGTTTGGGATGGGGTGAGTGTGGAGAGACAGAAAATGGATAAGAGAAGCAGAAAGAGAAAGAAAGAGAAAGGTAGAAAGAGAGAGAGAGTGAGAGAAAGAGAGAAATAATGAAAGAAGAGAAAGAGAGAAGGAGAGAGGGGGGGAGGAAGAGAGAGAAAGAGAAAGCAAGAGAAGCAGAAAGAGAGAGAGAGTGAGAGAAAGTGAGAAAGAATGAATGAAAGAAGAGAGAGAGAAGGAGAGGAAGAAAGTGGGAGGAAGAGAGAGAGAGGAAGTGAAAGAGAAAAGAAGCAGAAAGTGAAAGAGAAAGGGAGAAAGAGAGAGACTGAAAGAAAAAGTGAGAAAGAATGAAAGAAGAGAGAGAGAAGGATAGGGGAAGGAAGAGAGAGTAAGAGAAAGAGAGAGCAAGAGAAGCAGAAAGAGAGAGAGAAAGTGAAAGTGAGAAAGAAAGAAGGAAGAGAGAGAGAAGGAGAGAGGGAGGAAGAGAGAGTAAGAGAAAGACAGAGCCAGAAAAGCAGAAAGAGAGAGAGAAAAAGAGAAAGAATGAATGAAAGGAGAGAGAAATAGAGAGGGAGGAAGAAAGAGAGGAAGAGAAATAGAGAGCAAGAGAAGCAGAAAGAGAAAGGGAGAAAGAGAGAAAGAAAGAGAGAGAGAGAGAGAGAAAAGAAGAAAGAGAAAGAAAAAAAAGAAAGAATTTTCATTTGTATAAGCTACCCCCCAACCCCAGGCTGGGGAATTTTCAATTATATATATCTAATTATGGCTGTCACTTGATGAATTGAGCAAAAGACATTTTTGGGTAACCCCCCCTCCTCTTTTTTTTGTCTCTTCGTCATCTTTTCTCAGAGAATGATTATAGCACACTTTACACAACTAATTGCCTTGCTGCTTATTAGTGATACAATTATGCAAGCCAAGGTTCCTTGTGTGTGAAACAACCATCTGCAGAAGGAGGTGGGGGGGAGCGGTGTTTGACACTATTCAAAACTATCCATAATTTAACCGATGTTATTCCGATGCACTGAACTCGCACAATAATTCTGCCTTCATATTTCATAGGCTTTCTGAGCCTGGGGAAGGGAAGGGGCTGCTTTTCTGAACTTTTCTTCTAACTCTCCCACCCCTTCTTTTAAAGAAGAAGAAGAAGAAGAAAGGAAAAAGAATAAACTTGTCTCTTCATGGTTCTCCTTTTGAGCCTGGTTGAGAATT
Source organism: Thamnophis elegans (assembly GCF_009769535.1). Lineage (NCBI taxonomy): Eukaryota > Metazoa > Chordata > Lepidosauria > Squamata > Natricidae > Thamnophis > Thamnophis elegans. The sequence goes on along the minus strand of NC_045554.1, from coordinate 43,450,269 downwards.
TGAAAGAAAGGAATGGCAGAGAAAGAAAGTCATTCAAATCTTGACACACACACACACACACAGAAAGGAAGGAAGCCAACCATGGCTAATTCTTCTTCTTCTTCTTCTTCTTCTTCTTCTTCTTCTTCTTCTTCTTCTTCTTCTTCTTCTTCTTCTTCTTCTTCTTCTTCTTCATCATCATCATCATCATCATTATTGTTTTCTTCAAAACTTCATTCGTCCAATTCAGAAAAAGAAAGGCAGCTATTAGATTTCATCTTATTTTTTAAATGGGAATTTGAGAAAAAAAATTGTTAATGTCTTCCTAAACAAGAGAAAGTGTCCATCTTTTTTTAAACAATTTTTTTGGAGAAACAGTCCCAAAGGGGCTTTTCCAACTTTCTTTGTTTTTCAATGAAGATGTTTTGCTTCTCATCCAAGAAGTTTCTTCAGTTCTTCCATTCGTGTCTTCAAGGAAAAACAAAGGAAGTCCAATTGCTGCTTGAAAAAAAGCACCATTGGGACCACCATGACCTGGAGGACTGAGAATCTCCGTAGACATTGAAGAAACCAAAATGGATGGATTTCTCTAGAAGGTTTTGGATGTTCCGTTTGAGATATAAATAAAGAAGCTGAAACACCGTTGAACATTCACAGACTGTCTTTCTAACTACCACAGAATAGAATAGAATAGAATAGAATAGAATAGAATAGAATAGAGTAGTATAGAATAAAATAGAATAGTATAGAATAAAATAGAATAGTATAGTATAGAATAGAATAGAATAAAATAGTATAGAATAGAATAGAATAAAATAGAATAGTTTAGAATTGTATAGAATAGAATAGAATTGTATAGAATAGTATAGAATAGAGTAGAGTACAATACAGTAGAATAGAAAAGAATAGAACAGAGTAGTGTAGCGTAGAGTAAAATAGAATAGTAATAGAATAGTATAAAGTAGAGTAGAATAGACTAGAATAGAACAGAGTAGCATAGCGTAGAGTAGAATAGAACAGAATAGAACAGAACAGAGTAGTGGAGCGTAGAGTAGAGTAGAATAGAATAGTAATAGAATAGTATAAAGTAGAATAGAATAGAATAGAACAGAGTAGTGTAGCGTAGAGTAGAATAGAATAGAATAGAACAGAACAGAACAGAGTAGTGTAGCATAGAGTAGAATAGAATAGTAATAGAATAGTATAAAGTAGAGTTGAGTAGAATAGAATAGAGTAGAAAAGAACAGAGTAGTGTAGCGTAGAGTAGAGTAGAATAGAATAGTAATAGAATAGTATAAAGTAGAGTAGAATAGAATAGAACAGAACAGAGTAGTGTAGCATAGAGAAGAATAGAATAGTAATAGAATAATATAGAGTAAAGTAGAGTAAAGTAGAGTAGAGTAGAATAGAATAGAATAGAATAGAATAGACCCCCTTCCTTGAAAAGAGAAAAGGAGAGAAAGAACTTGATTCTGTGAGTGGGGGGGGGGAAAATCCCCTCTGTTCCAATCCCATATTAAATGTTGCTTGCTTCTCTTTACTGTCTTTAGCCTTTTCTTGAGAAACACTGGAAACAGAACTCAAACTCCCATGCTTATAACTTATTTAAGTGTTCCAGTAGCAAAGGGATAATATCTCCTGTCTTTCTGCTAACACGTTCTGGCTAGATAACACTTCACCCATGAATTCTTGAGATATACTTCCTGAGTTGGGCTTGCTATGAATCCAAACTCCTTGAGAACGATGGCATCCAGAATCTGGTGGGACACAATCTAGAACTGTGATGGCGAACCTATGGCACGTGGGCACACACACTGTCGCCGGCTGCTCTTCTGGTTTCCCCTGCACACCAACCAGCTGGTCTTCGTGGGCACCGAAGCACCGGGAAACGGCCTGAAAATGCCCCCCAAAATGGCCAAAACAACATGCTGTTTTGGGGTCATTTGGGGGGCATTTTGGGGTCATTTTCTGGACTGTTTTCCGGGACCATTTTCTGGCCTTAAAACGGGCCAGAAAACAGCCAAAAAACCAGGCATGCGCATATCGACCAGCTGCTCCTTGGATTTCCAGTGTTCCAGCGCATACAAAAACCAGCTGGCAGGCAGGCACATGTGTGCCAAAAACCACTGGCCAGCATACAAATGCACACTGACCAGCTGGTCTTCGGGTTTCCGCCATGCGCATGCATGCATGTTCTGGTTTTGGCCCTTGGTGCCGAAAAGGTTTCGCCATCACTGATCTAGAGCCACCATTCCTCGTCCTGTTGATTGCCTGATCAGGTCAACTGTGTTTTGGGAACTCAAGATGGGATTTCCATGTCATTCGTTTCCATAGCTTGCCGAAGAATGCACCGTTGAAGAGTCCAGAGAACTGTTGAACTGTGCTAAGACTTAAACTTTGGTAATATAAACCATCATGGCAGAGGACACAGAAGGTGGCGCAGTGGTTAGAGTGCAGTACTGCAGGCCACTTCAAGCTGACTGCTATCTGCAGTTCGGCGGTTGAAATCTCACCGGCTCAAGGTTGACTCAGCCTTCCATCCTTCCGAGGTGGGTGAAATGAGGACTCAGACTGTGGGGGCAATATGCTGACTCTGTAAACCGCTTAGAGAGGGCTGAAAGCCCTATGAAGCGGTATATAAGTCTAACTGCTATTGCTATTGCTATAACATGATAAGTCACCTCAATGCTTGGCCCAAGCTGAAAACCAGCCAACTCTTCAACAAGTGGCCTTCACACCACAGATTCCAAAGCTGTGGTGATAACGCGACTGTGATAACAAACCACTGTCAATGCTAGTTTTCTGGGTTTTTTTTTTCTTGTTATGATATAGAGTACTACTCACATGATATATAAAGGACAATAATGATTTTAATGTATAAGAGTGGGATGATTGGAATACTTTGATATAATTGTATGTAGTGACCACTTTATATTAGAAAGATCTTTGTATATTAAACGGATCAATGATGATGTAAGGAACAATTGACAGACAGACAGATAGAGAGAGAGAGAGAGAGAGAGAGAGATAGAGAGATAGAGATAGATGAGAGAGAGAGAAAGAGAGAGGTATAGATATAGATATAGATATAGATATAGATATAGATATAGATATAGATATAGATATAGATATAGATATAGATATAGATATAGATATAGATATAGATATAGATATAGATATAGATATAGATATAGATATAGATATAGATATAGATATAGATATAGATATAGATACACTATATAGATATAGTGTCACAACCCCTGGTGTGCCCCAATTATGGGAGGAAGCTAACTGCTTCCATTATCTGTCTATCGGCTCGTCACAAGAGACCATCATGACAGAAACCCAATATTTTTACTGTTGCCTTTGTTACATTTGTGTTGTATTTGTGCTGATAAATAAATAAAGGGAGACTAATATAGATCTATTTCAAGCTATTTAGCTCTCATCAGCTAGCCATACCCTTACTGGTATTCGAACCTGTGCTGTATTACATTTTAGGCAGATGTCTTAACCATTAAGCCACAGGTCCTCCTCCTTATCAGCTGAAGCCAGGGTAGTTGGTATATATTTAGTGTCACATTCATGTCAGGGGTGCCTGTGGGGGCCCAAGTGCTCTGGCAGCGAAAATGGGCTCACGAGCTCAATTTCCAGCTGTGATTGCCTCTTTCAACCCTCTGCCATCAAAAACGGAGCTGGCAGAGGCACCGTGGGCCCCAGTGATGGGTTCCTGCCAGTTCTAACCTCTTCTATAGAAGAGGTTCCACAAATCTACAGTGCCGTTTAGAACCGGTTCCAGCTCCCTCCCCCCGCCCGTCCGCACATCATCAAGATGAAGAGCGAGAGGAGGAATTCTGGGAGTTGAAGTCCACAAGTCTTAAAGCTGTCAAGTTTGAACACCCTTGGGAGGTTTTTTTTCTAAAGGATTAGGGGTGCAAGGGTCTTGTAACTTGACAGCTTTAAGACTTGCGTGCTTCAAATGCCAGTTTCTGAGCCAACATTTTGGTCGTTAAGCAAGAGCGTTGTTAAGTGAGTTTCAACACATTTTACAAGTTGGCCACGCCCACCCAGTCACATGGTTGGCAAGCCACTCCCGCCCGGTCACATGGCCAGCAAGCCACTCCCACAAAGCAGGCCACACCTACAGAAGAGGTTCTAAAAAAATTTGAAACCCACCACTGGTGGCCCCGATGTTTCCAGGGCAGCCCTATGGACCAGAACTTAGTACCCTGTGGGTCTGGCCTTTGGCCTTGAGACACTCTGGCTCTAAGTTATTTCCCCCTACGGCTACACAAATATGAGAGAAGGCTTAAGGACAGATCTTTCATTTGAGGGCAGCCATCACCAGGAGTTTAGTTTTGCAAGCCAAGTAGCTAATAATCTGTAAAACCCATTGTCTGAAACTATTGGGTCTGAGAATAGATTTCTCCGAGCATGGTAGCCATCCTGATATAATAGAAGAGGCATCCAATAAACCAGAAGCACTGTGGCAGTTGCCTCCAGGAAAGAGACAAATGGAACTTAAGTCTGGAAAATAAACCAGCATGGGAGAAACTAATATAGTAGTCAATTGATTGGCTGTATCCCTCTCTCAGACTACGAATATCTCTGAGATAGTTGTAAAAACGTTTGCTCAGTTCCAGCTCCAGAATGCAAATAGTATCTGTCCACTGTCTCATTCTAAATTATTCTGGAACAAGCTCATGGAGGAGGAGGGGGGAGGGAGGGAGGGAGGAAGAGTGAGAGGGAGGGAGGGAGAGAGGAAAGAAGGGAGAGAGGAAGGGAAAGAGAGATGAAGTTAGGAGGGAAGGAGGGAGAAAGGGAGAGAGGAAGGAAAAGATAGAGGAAGGGAGGGAGGAAGGGAGGGAGGAAGGGAGGGAGGAAAAAAGAGATGAAGGGAGGGAGGGAGGAAGGGGAAGAGATGAAGGGAGGAGGGAAGGAGGGAGAAAGGGAGAGGAAGGAAAAGAGAGAGGAAGGGAGGGAGGGAGGAAAAAAGAGATGAAGGGAGGGAGGGAGGAAGGGAAATAGAGATGAAGGGAGGAGGGGAGGAGAGAGAAAGGGAGAGAGGAAGGAAAAGAGAGAGGAAGGGAGGGAGGAAGGGAGGGAGGGAGGAAAAAAGAGATAAAGGGAGGGAGGAAGGGAGGAAGGAAAAGAGATGAAGGGAGGGAGGGAAAGAGAGATGAAGGAAGGAAGGAAGGAGGGAGAAAGGGAGAGAGGTAGGAAAAGAGAGATGAAGGAAGGGAGGGAGGAAAGAAAGAAGGAAAAAGAAAGGAAGAAGGAAGTTTTCTTGTTTCTGCTTTTATTTCCCAGCCACAAAATCTCCTTCCAACATAATCTGAAGCCTTTTCAGAAAAGGATAAAATCCATTACTTATGCAGCAAATGTTTTTTTTTTTAATGCAACAAAGAGGGGGAATAAAAATGCCTCGGAAAGAGTTTTATTAAAAACAAATTCCCACAGTAAATACATATACCCTCTGATTCCACGCTGAAGCAGCCAAGGCATCTCTGGTAAGTGCTATGGGAAGTACTTATAAATTACTCGAAATAAAAAACCGTGTTGCCTGGACATTCAGGGTTGAAATGCTTGCAGTTTGTAATAAATTAACCCAGCGCTTCACTTCCCCTCGCCTAACAAAGCGGCCATTTGTCTGAATAACCCACATTCATGTGTGAGTTATATTTTCACAACTCCAACAGCATTCATTTGCAAATCATCCCCCCGTTTTAATGCTAGCGTTTTAAATACCTTAAGAACTAATAAATAAAGCAAAGTAGAGCAAACAGCGGGCTCTCTGCCTAAAAACCCAGCCTCATTTGTGTAGGTTTCCCCCTCCTGCCCCTTCTCCCTTTTTCTCTCTCTCTCTCCTTTTTCCCTTTCAAAATAATTTTATGCATTCTAAAAGTTCCCCCCCCCCAAAAAAAAGAAATAACAAAAAAAAAAAAAAAAAAAAAAAAAAACCACCGTTCTGGATGAAATGTCCCTTTGCAATTTTACTTTTCTTACTTAGAGCAAGACAGTTCCTATGTTTTGCTTCTGTCTGTGGCTGGGAAGATTTGGAAAAAATTGGGATTTTGATGTGAGTTTTGTTCCCTTCTGTTGCCCTGATAAAGAGATGAAAGGAAAGATGTGGTTTTTGGGTAGGTTTTGTCCTCTGCATGTTCCCCAAACTGACAGTTTGGGGCGGTGGTGAAATTCAAACCTTTTTTTACTACCGGTTCTGTGGGCGTGGCTTGGTGGGCGTGGCAGGGGAAGGATACTGCAAAATTCCCTTTCCCTCCTTACTCCTGGGGGGAGGATACTACAAAGCCCCATTCCCTGCCCACTCCTGGGGGATGGATATTGAAAATTCTCATTCCCACCCCACTCCTGGGGGAAGGATACTGCAAAATCCCCATTCCCTGCCCACTCCTGGGGGATAGATATTGCAAAATCTCCATTCCCGCCCCACTCCTGGGGGAGAGGATACTGCAAAAGCCCCATTCCCTGCCCACTCCTGGGGGATAGATATTGCAAAATCTCCAATCCCGCCCCACTCCTGGGGGGAGGATACTGCAAAAGCCCCATTCCCTCCCCACTCCTGGGAGATGGATATTGCAAAATCTCCATTCCCTCCCCACTCCTGGGGGGAGGATACTGCAAAATCTCCATTCCCTGCCCACCCCTGGGGGAAGGATACTGCAAAAGCCCCATTCCCACCCCACTCTGGGGCCAGCCAGAGGTGGTATTTGCCGGTTCTCCAAACTACTCAAAATTTCCGCTACCCGTTCTCTGGAACCTGCTGAATTTCACCCCTGGTTTGGGGGCTCTCTTAAGATATCTTAGTTACTCAATAAGTACCTAAGTGCACTCTTAGTACATCTAAAAGTCTAAACATTTTTTTTTGGGGGGGGGCAGGAGGCTTTCTTTCAACCACTCAGTAACAATAGGCATCTGCAAAGATTTTGTCAATCTGTCTTTTCCATGAAAAGACTGGATTCCGTTTTTATCACAAGAATTCAAGAAGACAAGAATTTAACCCAAGGAGGGAAAAAAACATTTGCAATTTGAATGCTGTCCAGTCTACAGCGTAAAGTCTTTAGAAAGCATCAAGGGTAGGTAAAAATATGCTTTAGGTGGATAAAGGAAAGGTAAAAAGTTCTCCTTCCAAGTATGTGCTAGTCGTTCCCGACTCTAGGGGGCGGTGCTCATCTCCGTTTCAAAGCTGAAGAGCCAGCGCTGTCCAAAGACGTCTCCATGGTCCTGTAGCCAGCATGACTAAACGCCGAAGGAGCACGGAACGCTGTTACCTTCCCACCAAACGTGGTTCCTTTTTTTCTACTTGCATTTTTAATGTGCTTTCGAACTGCTAGCTTGGCAGAAGCTGGGAGAAGTAACAGGAGCTCACGCTGTTTCTCAGCGCTAGGGATTCTAACCACCAAACTGCCAACCTTTCAACAAACTCAGTGTCTTAGCCGCTGAGCCACCACATCCCTTTTTTTTAGTTGCCGAAAAAGACCCAACCCCTTCCGTATGTTACCTTGAAAAATGCATTCCAAAATATGTGACCTTTGGTATGCATAGCTTAATCTTCTAAGTTTAATTGTTTAGACACCGAAGTGATTTGAATGAGATCTTTCCTTGCCTCGAAACATAGAAAAGTTCAAATATAAAATCCTCGTCTGAGTTTTATATCATTGGGTTTTCATTTCAGAACTAAAATTTCAGCCTCAAACAAACAAGGCTCAGTTGACTTTGAAATGTGTAAATTTTGAAAAGGTAAAGAAGAGGCTGGACAGCCATTTATAGCAATAGCAGTTAGACTTATATACCGCTTCATAGGGCTTTCAGCCCTCTCTAAGCGGTTTACAGAGTCAGCATATCGCCCCCACAGTCTGGGTCCTCATTTCACCCACCTCGGAAGGATGGAAGGCTGAGTCAACCTTGAGCCGGTGAGATTAGAACAGCCGAACTGCAGAACTGCAGTCAGCTGAAGAAGCCTGCAGTACTGCACTCTAACCACTGCGCCACCTCGGCTCCTTCCTTCCTTCCTTCCTTCTTTCCTTCCTTCCTTCTTTCCTTCCTTCCTTCCTACCTACCTACCTACCTACCTACCTACCTACCTACCTACCTACCTACCTTCCTTCCTTCCTTCCTTCCTTCCTCTTTCTTTCTTTCTTTCTTTCTTTCTTTCCTTAGCAATAGCAATAGCAGTTAGACTTATATACCGTTTCATAGGGCTTTCAGCCCACTCTAAGCGGTTTACAGAGTCAGCATTATTGCCCCCACAGTCTGGGTCCTCATTTCACCCACCTCGGAAGGATGGAAGGCTGAGTCAACCTTGAGCCGGTGAGATTAGAACCGCTGAACTGCAGATAACAGTCAGCTGAAGTGGCCTGCAGTAATGCACCCTAACCACTGTGCCACCTCGGCTCTCATTTGTCTGAAACAGGATCGAGTCTAGTGCCCAGGCAGTGGGTTAGGCTAGAAGACCTCCGAGGTCCCTTCCAACTCTTATTCCGAAACGTAAACGTAAAAGGGTACCTCTTTGACAAGAGCCTGGCTGGATTCCTGAGGAGGAGTATTTAGTATCATAGCATTTTGCTGAAGGTCCCCCTTGCAAAATCTTCCTTAAATTGTCAGGAATTTGCGCGCCCGAGCCAGAAATACCGCAAGCAACTTCTAATCGCATTAAACTCTAACGCAGTACTGATAATTAGCCCTTCATTAGATGCACGCTACAACGGGGGTCTCTATTTATTAAAAAATAGGAAGTAGCTCGGGATATAAAGAGGCTAATGGAGCGTTTAAAAAAAAATTCATTAACTAATTAACCAGATTGTGTTTTGTTTATTTAGAGTGCATAAAATGTTTCCATCAGGAAAGAGGCTTTTTTTTTGCTGCTTCTTCTCACTGAGGCTGGGTAGCTGCACTGACAGCAGAACATCTGCAGTTTAATTTAAGGCATTTGACTAAATGAAGTGGTTAAATAAAGGGAGGCTGTGCGGAGTCTTCTACTGTGCCGCTGGCTCTGGCTGGTCTCTGGAGTTTAGGACGGAGCAGGGACTTGCTCCCGGCTGCTGCAAGACCTTGTAAATGAGCAAGTCGGATGCTGAAGCATGTTGAACAGTGTGTGTGTGTGTGTGTGTGTGTGTGTGTATCTCTCTGTGTGTACAGGTGGTATTCAATCAGTTCTGACCAGTTCTAGAGAACCAGTAGCAGAAATTTTGAGTAGTTTTGAGAACTGGCAAATACCACCACTGGCTGGCCTCGCCCCCATCTATTCGCTGCCTCCTTCAGAGAATTCACTTCCTAGGTTAACTTAGTCAGAGTAAAAAGGTAAAGGTTCCCCTCGCACATATGTGCTAGTCATTCCCGACTCTAGGGGGCGGTGCTCATCTCCGTTTCAAAGCCAAAGAACCAGCGCTGCCCAAAGACGTCTCCGGGGTCGTACGGCTGGCATGACTAAACACCAAAGGTGCACGGAATGCTGTTACTTTCCCACCAAAGGTGGTTCCTATTTTTCTACTTGCATTTTGTACGTGCTTTCTAACTGCTAGGCTGGCAGAAGCTGGGACAAGTAACGGGAGCTCACTCTGTTATGCAGCGTTAGGGCAGTGATGGCGAACCTTTTCAGCACCGAGTACCCAAATCAGAATGTGAGTATATCTGTGTGTGCCGGAGCACCGGAATCCCGAAGATCAGCTGGCCTGGTTTTTGGCTGTTTTTCCGGCCATTTGGGGAGTGGTTTTCGGGCCATTTTCAGGCTGGTTTTTTTTTAATCCCGAAAACAGTCAGCAAATGGTTGGAAAACGACTGAGAAAATGGCTTGGTTTTTTATCATTTTCCATTTCTAGGTCAGTTTTCAGGCCGTTTTCCAGCACTCTTGTGCCCATGAAGACCATCTGGCTGGGACGCACCAGAAACCAGAAGAGCAACTGGCAATAGTGCGCGTTCCCACAGAGAGGGCTCTGCATGCCACCTCTGGCACAAATGCCATAGGTTCACTGTTCACTGTTCACTGACCCCCCTCCTTGCTTGTTCACAAACGACAGTCAGACAGAACTTCAAAGGAAATATCTTTATCAGTCCTGGCTCAAGCTGGCTGCGAGCCCAAAAATAAATGTAGATAAGGTCTCTGGCAAAAAGTTACACAGCAAAAGCAAAAACAAAAAGCTCTTACAGCAAACCAGGTTTACAGAAAGCAAATCACTTATCCAAGTGCCTCTTTGAATCAGGTTTATGGAAAGCAAATCACTTATCCAAGTGCCTCTTTGAATCTCGAAACTGAACTCACAAACAAACGATGAACCACGAACGACGAACAACATTGACTTCTGCAACTAAGGCGTGGCACCATCAGTCTTTTATCTGCAGAAGACGATCCTAACGAGCAACAGCTGCTCATTATTCCTGCATCCCGACGCAACTCACAGCAAGCTTCTACTGAGTCACAACAGTTCACCATCCCAGTGCTAGGGATTTGAACCACTGAACTGCCGACCTTTCTGATCGACAAACTCTTTGCCACTGAGCCACTGTGTCCCTCCTTAGTCAGAGCAGAGCAAGATAGTTACAAGGTGGAGATAAGAAATCTCCAGATTTGAGGCCAGTGAGAATCAAAGCCTGAGACATTTTGCAGGCAAATGTTACCTACGTGTGTTACAGCCAAAATCAACCAAAGACAGGGTACCTCCTAAAACACTTTAGTTTAACGAAATACCTGCTTTTCTTAAAATATAATTGCTTTTCTTGAGTAAAACAAAACAAGGCTGTCAACCATTATTCATTAGGCTGGGAAGGGAAGAAGCTGTAATCCAGTTTTCTCAATAAACATCCATCAAATATTACCTATGTGGTAGCTCATCTTATACTCTGGTTATGCATTACCCATTTGCATCAGTTTAAGATGAATAATTTCAAGGATCTGAAAGCTGTGAGAATTTTTTTTTTTTTAGTCCCTCTCGTCCTTCATTAAAAAAAAATTGTCAAGATTTGTAAATGAATCACTGTCAGAGTTGACACTGAATTCCAAGGCTGTTCTTCTCTTGCTTATCTGAATTATCCTTTTCAGTCCTTTTTTTTTGCTTCATTTCGTTTGATTTATTTCTTAGGCTTATAAAGCCACCCATCTTATGCACCGTAACCAGTGGTCAGTCATTGAACAAAGAAAATGATGTTTTCACTGTAAGGGATGACCAGGGTGAGCCTGAGGGAGGGATCAAATATGTCATCAGTCTTGAATCCCTTTGCGCCAGTGATGGGTTTCAAAAAATTTTGGAACCTCTTCTGTACGTGTGGTCTGCTTTCCGGGTCCACTGGTGGGACCTCTTCTAACCGGTTCGGTAGATTTGACGAACAGGTTCTACCAAATAGGTGCGAACTGGTAGGAACCCACCTCTGCTTTGCGCCCACAAGTAATAGATAGATAGATAGATAGCAGTTAGACTTATATACCGCTTCATAGGGCTTTCAGCCCTCTCTAAGCGGTTTACAGAGTCAGCATATTGCCCCCAACAACAATCCGGGTACTCATTTTACCCACCTCGGAAGGATGGAAGGCTGAGTCAACCCTGAGCTGGTGAGATTTGAACAGCCGAACTGCAGAACTGCAGTCAGCTGAAGTAGCCTGCAGTGCTGCATTTAACCACTGCGCCAGAGGACACATATCTGTTTCTAATGAACATCTGGTATATTGACAAGTATGCAATTATTGCAATTTTATATAATTTACAATTATATAATATACAATTTATGTAACGATACCCTTTACAGATGATGGCAATGATGTACTCTAGCAAATGTAACTCACAGCAGAATGCTGTCCACTGTATGTATAATCTGTTATGTTAATAAATAAATAAATAAATAAATAAATAAATAAATAAATAAATAAATAAATAGAAATTTAATTTCACAAGGATTTTTTAAAACTCAAGTGTCATGAAAACTTACTATGCCCAACCCACTTTGAATTCCTTATCTGCCGTCAATTTGCTTTGACAGTAGTTCAGATTCGTGTTGAGAGCTTAAGCTTGCAATCAACCTTTATATTCGTTTAAACTGTCTAGATTTCTGGATTTCCATGGCACTTGATTTTCACACCTTCGTAGTCAAAAGTACTGAGCCAGCCTCATTTTACCCCGATGGTGGAGGGCTTCCAGATCTCAAGGGAAAAGATCTTCCATACAACAGTGACTTCCACTGAGAAAGTATACTTCCTAAGTCCTGCAAGATGACAGGATTTAAAGGGGGAAAGACCTGGAAAATGCCCAACCAATCAGATCTTGGGAAACAAGCCAATGGCTTCTAAGTATTGATGTGAAAGAACCATGACCTCACTACACATCCATTCATAGGAATAGCTTTCTCCACTATAAATGGATGACTGGGTGACTTCAGATCAGTCCTTCTCAACCTATGTCCCCAGATTGAAGCTGTGTGAGAAAATAGGAAGATATAGCATAAGGTATCATAAGCCAATAAAGGAGAATATTTTAGCTCTGGATTGACATGAGGAGTCCTTGGTGTCCTCTGAGCTTGCTTGTTTTCTTGTAGATGTTTCATTACCCAAATGAGGTAACATCATCAGTTGGGTAATGGAAGTCTGCAAGAAAGCAAGCAAACTCGGAGACATTATAGCAATGTTCTAACACCTAAAGGGCTTCCACAAAGAGGGACTCAATCAATTCTCCAAAGCCCCTGCAGGCAGGACAAGAAGCAACAGGTGGAAACTAATCAAGGAGAGAGGCAACCTTGAACTAAGGAGAGATTTCCCAATAGTGAGAACAATTAACCAGTGGACTTGCCTCCAGAAGCTGTGAGTTCTCCAACACTGGAAGTTTTAAAGAAAAGATGGAGCAACCATTCATCTGAAATGAAATGGGGTTTCCTGCCTGAGCAGGGGGTTGGAGTAGAAGACCTCAAAGGTCCCTTCCAACGGTGTTATTCTGTACTCTATTCAGGGTTAGGGAGATGACTTGGTCAGATTCATGTTCCATTAACATCCTGTCATTACAACACAATTCAAATGTCCCCCTTGGGTCCAATTATACTTTATTTTATTTAGTTTGTCAAACATGTCACACAGGAACTTTCTCTTCCAGAGACCATCGTCTGCGAACTGCCATTAAATGAGAGCCGAGGTGGCACAGTGGTTAGAGTGCAGCACTGCAAGCCACTTCAGCTGACTGTGAGCTGCAGTTCGGCTGTTCAAATCTCACCGGCTCAAAGGTTAACTCAGCCTTCCATCCTTCCGAGGTGGGTGAAATGAGGACCCAGACTGTGGGGGCGATATGCTGACTCTGTAAACCGCTTAGAGAGGGCTGAAAGCCCTATGAAGCGGTATATAAGTCTAACTGCTATTGCTATTGCTATTGCTAAATACCACATTTCGCTTCTTACTATGTTACAGAGCCCCAGACTATGACCTCATTTATGCGAATAAGTTAACTTCACTACTGACGTGGGCAGCCTCCTGCCCACACCCTCTTATCTTTCTTAGTGAGCTCTTATTAATTGGACTCTAAATGAATGTACATCTGAATCCATACATGCAACCCTGCACAATGCCGTCACTACTCTGGGACTGGATCAATTAGTAACAAGCAACACCAGTCAACAGCTGCCTTGATCTCATCTTCTGCAACGATTTCCACTCAATTTATGGTCCACAAGCAAAAGAACCCTTTTCCAACAGTGACCACAGCATGATTGACTTTTGTCTCAATTTACATCCTGGGCCCAACGTTTGGGAAGTCAAGCTCTGCCTGTCACAAGCCAGGACAAAGGGTGAGTGATGGAGGAGTAACACCTCCTTAAAAAACCTTGGTCCAGCTGGCCCGGCTGGGAGCACCTCGTAAGGGCCCCTTTCCAGAGTTACAGGAGAAGACGGTCAACGGTTTTGAAGGCGGAAGAGGGCTCTACGCCCCAATGGCAGATAAAGCAGGAGGACCATCTTCTAGGAGAAGGGAAACTCTGGTTACAAACCTCCACTGCCTTGTGGCTATATCCATATACTGGGAAAGGCTTCAGGAATCAACCTCCAGGCAAGATCCGGAACCAGAGTCCCGGAAGCAGTTCATGACTGTGTACAACCATGTTCTGGTAACTCCTGCAACACAGCTGGAACCAATTGTATCATCTCTGCCCTTCCATTGGACTATTTCAGCCACATGGAGAAGGGGGATCTGCTGCTTGGGTAACAGTCTATCCTCCATATTAACCTACCCAGGTCTCATGCTGGAGAGGACACTCCAGCTATGACCTCTTTCCAGAGCACGATTCCATAGTCTTTTGAGACTGAAGGATGCCAATGCAGAGGTGGGTCCCTACCAGTTCGCACCTATTCGGTAGAACCGGTTCGTCAAATCTACCGAACCGGTTAGAAGAGGTTCCACCAGTGGACCCCGGAAAGCAGGCCACACCTACAAAAGAGGTTCCAAAATTTTTTGAAACCCACCACTGGTCCTTGGATATGATTATTCTACACTATCATATTTCTCATATTTATAAAACTCAGTGCCTCTGTGAAAGGTAAGGATGACTACTGCGTTTGTGGTGCAATCAGAACATTGCGTGTGTTGAAGTTGTTTTAATGCAAACCAAAGATGCCTTTGAAAAAACAAGTTTACATCCTATTCTTATGCATGCCAGTGCTGTGTGCGAGGTAATTTAAGGTGGTTCTGACAAGTGTCGTCGGCATCTTCATATCTGGTCACATGGGCGGCAAGCCACTCCCATCTGGTCACATGGGCGGCAAGCCACTCCCACACAGGATGCCACACCCACAGAGTAGGTTCGAACAATTTTTGAAACCCACCACTGTGCCAATGCCATACAAAGTGTGATCTGCCTGTAGTTCATATACGTGGATGCAGATACCTTGAAATAAATGACCCTTTCATCACTTAATAACTTACCTGAACAGAAAGTGACAGAAATATGAGAAATAACCTTTGAGACTGAAGGATGCCAATGAACGTCGATACAAAGAGAATGATCACAACGGAACCCTTCCGAGAGAGCGATGCTGGAAGGCACACACCAACCTGATGCCACAATGGTTGTCAACATTCCTGGTCTAGTACTTTACCCTCACCGAGGACCAGATATTCTCAAGACAATGCGTAGTGACTGATCCAATCCTCTCTTCAAAGCCCAGCAGGGAAGCTGGATGTGAAGAACACTTGGGAAAGGTTGCAAACCTGCAATTTTGCAGGTATTTTTTTTTTTAGGACTGTCTCCGAGATATGGCAACCTCCATTGCCTCTCTGCCTTCCTTTGTCTGGAGTTCACTGCTTCAGACATGTCACCAAAATGGAGTAATAATTGGATCCCCTCCTTCTTCTTCCCACCCACCAATCTCTCCCACTTGGGGGGTGAAAAGCACCCTGCTGTGCTTCAGGGTGAATAAGTAAGAGAAATAACTTGAAGGGAGCAATTTTACATCTTGCCTATATTTAGGGAAGGAAGGATGAAACCCTTTCTGAATTGATTGGACCTTTGCATGTCACACTTACACGACTTGTAAACCACACAGTAGCTTGACACAGTAGATAAGCGTAGATAAGGTCGGGAAGATGAATAGCAAAGCAGTAGGTTTTCCTGCGCTGATTTTATCTCCTGTGCCTTCTCCTTTATTCCATGTTTCCGAAGGTTGCTGGTTGTCCACAGGGGCTAGGAAATCAGTGGCAGAAAATTTTGGATTCTAAAATTCAATTCGAAGGGGATTCATTCGAATCTCTCCTTGAATCAAATCTCCAAATCCAGTTCCTCCCCCCAAATATTCAGTGCAGGCAGTCAGCACACACAATCTTCACAACAGCCTGAAGATTCAGTAAAGTTTTGCACACGCTGCAATTGTAGAAGAAGGACTGGTACAGCCAGGAGGTAGGGATGAAAAGAGGGATTAGTCTAGAATTCCTAAGTAGCCACAAATGAACTAAACCCAAACACCTCTTGATTGCTGTTGGATCTGATCTGGTTCTAACCAGGTATCGATCATTAGTTGACAAGATTCCTGTGCATAGGCATGAGTAGCAGGTTAAATTAAATTAAGTAAGAACATTAATTAAATTAAATTAAATGACTTTGATTGGACCTTGAACCTGGACTTTCAAGTCTGAGAGTTATGCAGTCTTTGCATCCAGTCGTAAAAGCAAATCGAATCAACTCTTTGAATCAATGTATACATTTCAATAGGGAACGCAGTGGCTAAGACGCTGAGCTTGTTGATCAAAAAGGTTGCCTGTTCGGCGGTTTGAATCCCTAGCACCGTATAACGGAATGAGCTCCTGTTACTTGTCCCAGCTTCTGCCAACCTAGCAGTTTGAAAGCACGTAAAAAAATGCAAGTAGAAAAATAGGGACCACCTTTGGTGGGAAGGTAAGAGCGTTCTGTGCACCTTCGGCCTTTAGTCATGCCATCCACCTGAACAGGTCAGAACCGGCTGAATGCCATCTCTGACCTTATCAAGAGAAATCATGATACTATCATGCCCCAGGAAGGAAAATCTTGCAATTCCTGTAGCCCAAAACATCTCAATGAGATGAGAAGTTTCTCTTACCCCGATCCCAGGGATGATCCAACCCCTATCAGTTCTTAGAGAGATGTTTCTATCAGAAGTTTGACACTGAAGGCACCTCCAAAACAGATCCTGCACTCTCTCTCAACGCCTTGAAAAACATGGGTGTTTGTTTGCTCTTCTAACCAAAAATAAACAAAATCAGGTGCTTGCTGTTCCTTTTGGAAAAAACACAGAGAGAGAGAGAAAGAGAGAGAGAGAGAGAGAGAGAGAGAGAGAGAGAGAGAGAGATATGCATGATATGTAATGATAACGGGGTGACTTCTACAGTGCCGAGGAAAATTACAGTCATCGTTTGTGTGGGACAGGAACAAACACCTCTTAATTGTACTTCATTACCACGTACCTTGTATGGCACAGTTGTATATATTAATTATAAAAAAAAATAATGTTGCAGAGGGGAGAAGCTTTACAATGCCTTCCCCCTTCCCGTTTTGGCTGTCGCCAGCAGGATAGGAGAACAATATCAGCTGTCATCGACTGAAGGAGCTTTCAAAGACAAAATCATAAAGAATGAAAGGCTATTATGAGCTAACAGGGGGGGAGGGGGTGCTTTGATTGGAACAGATTTTCTCCTATTAATGTTTAATGTTATCTGTTCTTTTGTTTATTCCTCTCTTTTTCTACCTCTGATTCTTTCCTTGGGATTGTTTTCCGTGAGTTCTCTGCCTTTTGATTACTATATCATATGGCATACAGATTAGGAAGCTAATTATTAATGGGGGGAGGTTGAGGGGGTAGATTTCTGAGGGTGGGGAGGACGCAGAAGGAAGCAGACACAGTGACAGCCCTCCAGAACTTAGAGGCATCCTCGGAGTGGAGGAAAGAAGATTCATCCCATTGGTAAAACTGGAGCGAGGTTAGTAGGTGATCAAGCAGGCTTCCTTAACTTGGATCTTCTCCAGCTTCCTTGGGGACAAAGCTAGAACTTCTCCTGGTCTTCAGTTGAGTCCACGGTGTCCACCATTGGTCATGCAAGGACCAAAATAAAAGAGGTTGTTGTCATCTGCTCTTCGTAGTCAAGTATTGCTCAAGGTCTACCAAGCTTCTCACTCATCCATCCATGGTTGACTAGTGGACTATGTTATTTTTTCCCTTGAGGAAGAAGAAGATTTTTTTTTACTTCTCATCCAAGAAGCTTCATCAGTTCTGGATGGATGGTGGGGGAAGGGGCTGGAAGGATTAGTTCTGATGAACCATCCTACCAGAACTGATGAAGCTTCTTGGATGAGAAGGGAAACATCGTCTGCTTCTTCAAGGGAAAAACACAGTCTAGTTGACTTTTGAAAAAGCACCTTTGCGATTTAGCATTGTTCCTACAACTGTTGTCATTCTAGAGGTTCTTAGAAGAAGGACTTTACCAATAAGTAGAGTGTTACTAGAAACAATGTAAGGTCCCTTCCCCCACAAAAAATATAAGAAACCCACTAGCTTCTCCTTCTCCCCCTCCTCCTCCTCCTCCTCCTGCATTCTTAACTTGCAGAAAATAAAATGTTGACACTCAATTAAAGTTTGCTGAAAATAAAACAGTGAACCTGCCCCTTTTCATTCTGTGTAAAGAAAGAAAATTGAGCAAAGGCTTTCTCCGAAATTCTCAGAAATTGCATAGAAACATAATATAGTTAATATTAAATTTTAGAAGATGGTGCAATAGTTCAACTTTTTACATGATGTGTGCTGATGTGTCCTTAACGCCAGACATGTTTTGTTTATGATTAATGAATGACTCATCTTTTGAGCAATGTTTGATTCAATTCATGTTTCGGTATGAATTGAAGAGATCACAAGCTAGGGGCCTCAAAAAATAATCCTCATCCTTTGTATGTTTCCAAAAGTTTAAAAAGTTGATAAATCTGAATATGAGACTGATAACGCAGGAGTGAAGGAAGAGTAGTCATATTCCAATTTCGTAGCACAAATGTAAAAAACGTTGTAATCGCTTTTACAATTCTTACGAAATGAAAAATAAAATTGCATTTTCCAGGAACGTCTGTCCAGAGGCCAACTTCTTTGAACTGGAGCTGGAGAAAATACTTCTGCCAAATGAGGTCCCATTGACATCATCAAGGGAGGAAAGAAAAGTCATCACAAATTGTTCTTGGGATTGTTCTATCCTTCCAAATCTACTGTGTGTGATTGGATCAGTCTTCAGCTTCAAACATGAGCTATTTCATTCTCAGGTTTGTTCCAGAAAGGAAGAAAAGGGCTTGTAGCAAGATCTACCTCCAACTTTGTCAACTTTAAAACTTGTGGAGTTTGACCACAAAGAAGAAAGGGTCAACCTATTCTCCAAAATACCTGAAGGCAGGACAAGAAGCAATGAATGGAAACTGAATAAGAGAGAAGTAACCTAGAACTAAGGAGAAATTCCCTGTCAGTGAGAACTATTAACCAGTGGAAGGACTTACTTCCAGCAGTTGTGGGTTCGCCATCATTGGAAGTTTTTACAAAGAGATTGAACTGTGAGGGTTGTAAATTCAAGTACTGTGTTTGATGAGGGGTGAATCGTGGTTTTCCTTGGAGTATACCTTATGATTAAGAGAATAAACCTGAGGTAGATTCTAAGAAACACATTTTTATTGCAAAATAAATAACAAACAAACTTACTGGCTAATAACGACATTCTGGTAAAGTTCCTAGCCTACCGTATGTCTTAGAATATAAGCACAGCTGGCAAAACAAAAGAACACCGTGACATGGACAGCCATTTATCTGACATGGTATAAGGTTTCCTGCTTGAGCAGGGGCTTGGACTAGAAGACCTCCAAGGTTATCCTATTGGACTAGAAGACCCTCCAACTTGTCTTAAAGTGGCCAAGGTTGGACACTTTAGCTCCTTCCCAATGGCCATCTTCAGAGACTTTAGGAAGGGTGAACCCAGAAGCTTCTAGCTTGCTGGTGGGTTACTTCAGTGTAAACATCTGGCAGATTGTAATGTATTTCTTCTGGGATGGAAGAAATACAGGTGAACAATTTACACTCATTTCCACATGATCCATAGTAAACTGAAACCTACAAAGACTGAAAACGAATGGACTCAAATAACATTCAGATGCCACTTGGAGGAAAAATGCAAACCATTGGTAAGCCAAAAAAAGCTTCAAGTCAAAGTCAAACCAATTTTGTTGCATTTAAGTACAATGACAATAAAGATTATACTTAAAGAACCTTCAAATCACTTGGACATAGAAAATTTGGGACATATTCCCATTGAGAAACAAGCATCCCTTTCCGAAGGATATGTATAATTTGCATTTCAAGAGCTTGTATCTAAGAAAAGGATGGCCTCATAATACTGCATTCTATTCACTATGTGGTGGCGCAGTGGTTACAGTGCGGCATTGCAGGCTAACTCTGCCCACTGCCATGAGTTCTGACTAGCTCGTTGACTTAAAGTAGGCTTTAAATCATTCCAATGTTCATTTTGCTGTGAATTTGCGTAGAGAGGGCTGTAAAGCACTGTAAAGCGGTATATAACATACTGCTTCATAGTGCTTTACAGCCCTCTCTAAGCGGCTTACAGAGACAACATTTTGTCCCCAACAATCTGGGTTCTCATTTTATCAACCTCGGAAGGATGGAAGGCTGAGCCAACCTTGAGCCTGGTGGATTTGAACTGCCAAATATCAGGCAGCCGGCAGTCAGCAGAAGTAGCCTGCAGTACTGCACTCTAATCACTGCGCCACCAAGGCTCACATATACAAGCGTAAGTGTTATTGCTATAAAGTTATTTGAGTCCTAATTGGGACAAAACCAACTGTTTTACTTGTTTAAAAGATCCTATTGGAAAATAGGTAAAGGTTCCGCTCGCACATATGTCATTCCCGACTCTATGGGGCAGTGCTCATCTCTGTATCAAAGTTGAAAAGCCAGCTTTTCTGAAGATGTCTCTGTGGTCATGTAGCCGGCATGGCCAAATGCTGAAGGCGCATGGAACACTGTTACCTTCCCACCAAAGATGGTTCCTATTTTTCTACTTGCATTTTTATGTGCTTTCAAACTGCTAGGTTGGCAGAAGCTGGGACAAATAACGGGAGCTCACTCTTTTACGCGGTGCTAGGGATTTGAACCACCAAACTGCCGACCTTTCTGATCAACAAGCTCAGCGCCCCCTCCCCAAATGGTCTTCACAGTTCTAAGTTAAAAGGGAAGCCAACATAACGATCAAGGTGTAATTCTAAACTCATATGCCCCCTTCTTAAAAAGTGTAGCCATTCCAGTCTTATTAAAATAATATGTGTTTCAATCTCATAGAACAGATTGAAAAAGGTATGTCCCCTGGGGGAAAAACAATCCCAATTTTATTTGTTACCAAAGCATCATGTTCATTTTTCTGTGAATTTACCCTATGGGGGGACTGAGTCATTCATCTCTCACTGTTTGGGAACTGTGTGTACCAAAGTTGAGTTTACATTTCATTACTCTTTGCAACTTCTATGATTCAGGCTCAATTCACCTTCATATTTGTGTTGCAAAGTTCAGTGGTTTTTATGAAGAATAGTTTGTGTCATCAGTTCAAAAAAAAAATGGGGGTGGGGGGAGGGAGAGGGAGATATAAGTCTACAAATGATTAGTAAATCTAGCTTGCCCTTTGCCCTTCAGTTTGCTTAATATTGTGGTTTTATGTTTTTCCACAATTTGCTCAGAACTATTTGTCCTCTGGATTATTAATCTATAACTAAACATTGTCCTTGGGGCTCATTAAACAGAAGGAAGAAAATCAGCTCTATTATCTCGCTTTTCAAAATGTGCGTCAAATTATTAGTGCCTCCCGTTTGATGTTGGTTGCTGCAGAAACTTCATTTCGGAGAGGATTAATGGCCAAGGTATTTATGAAAAATCCACCCACAAGAACAGCTGGAAGAAAAAGTACAGAAGGCAGAAATAACAGAGACCGAAGAGTGAAATTGAATTAAAAATTAAATTAAAGTGCACCATTCTTTTTTTTTTTTTTTGAAATTCAAATGTGTGTAAAAACATTTATCCCATACATCAAGATGGAATTAAATAAACGAGACTCTCGTATCTTTCTGAGAAGGAGAACAAGCCATGCAAGAGAAATATTGACATATATCAGCATTGCAACATTTATATCAACCGAACTGATTTTAGTTACACTTTTGAACAAGTAACATGCATCTCTAGAAAGCAGGCATCACGTTTATTCAAAATTAGAAGGGACTGATGACAATGTTGCTTATTCAGGCAAATAATAAAAAAATCTCTGTGTTTTCATTATATTAATTATTGTTGTTGTTATTTGTTGTTGTTTTACAGTCAATCAGCCAGATGTTGAGACCAGATCTGACATTTTTATCCACCTATTAAATCCTTTCGAAAGACCTAAGAATGGCATATGTTGCTGTTTGCCAGTGTTAAAGGTATTAAAGGTATTACAATTAGACACACAACCATGTGAAATTACAGCTGGCAGTTTTCATAGCTGATGTTGACCTTCATATCCGTCAGATTCTTCCCAAGTATATAATTATTATGAGTTTACACTATTGGATGCATTTTTTTGAAAAAAATGCTTTACATAACTGCTGGTATATAAACAATGGCTTTCAGTTACACCGTGGCTGCGGGCAAAATGGTTCGATGCCCTCCTCCTATGATGGCAAATCTATGGCAAGTGTGCCCATGTGACCTGAAAGGTGCCCGTTCCTCTTTCTGGTTCTTTCTGGTTCTGCGCATGTGCCAATCAGCTGGCTTTTGTGCATGCAGCAGTGCCGGAAACTGGAAGAGCTGGTCTTCCGTTTTCTGGTGTGGGCATGCCTGCCTGCCAGCTGATTGGCACATGCGCAGCAGTAGCCAGAAGACTTGTGGGCTGGTGTGCCTGCATGCGCCAGAAACTGGAAGTGTAAACGCAATTTTTCTTCCAGGCGACCATAGTTTCTTTGACATGTCCCTCCTCTAGCTTATACTCCAACAAAAGTTCATTTTCCAGGGCGCGCATGCCCCCCTGGGCAGCTCCTCTTGCTGGTTGCAGCACAGATGAGCATACACAGTGCTCCCTTTTCAGCACTCGTGCCAAAAAACGTTCACCATCAATGCACTACTCCATCTTCAGAGGAACATTTGATTTTCCAAACTTCCCCTTTTTTTCATCTTGCTGGAACATCCAAGGGGGTCACCCAAGTTCCAGAAAATCTCCACCCACACTCATTTACAAAGTGGGGGTCCATATTTTCCCACTGTTCCGTCCCATTTCCCTTTTCTTTGGCGCCACAGCCGCTAATTAATAAATGAGTTTTATAAGTCAAGACTCTACCGACAGCAACAATCCCTGATCTTTTTTCATTTCTCCTCCTTTTCCCCCATCCCCCCTTTTCTTCCCCACCCCCATAAATCCTAACTTTCTTCTCCTCCCCCTCTGCCAGATTTCTGATCACCCCACCTGTGTGCAGAGAAAGTCTTTTATCTGGGTTTGTTAAGTAAATGATTATTGTAAGATGTGGAAGGGGGGAAAGACACATTCAATTAAAATAACCCTTTTGTCCAAGATACAGTTCTCTTTGTCTAAATTAAAACCTTTTGCAACAACTCTATCATCTATCTATCTATCTATCTATCTATCTATCTATCTATCTATCTATCTATCTATCTATCTATCATCTATCTATCTATCTCTATTTATCTCTTTTTATATAGATATATAGATATTCCAAAAACTTTCTGATGTCCATTCATCCTGCTTGCCAAACTGTAACCCCAGCACTAGAAGACTTTCAAACCAGTAGGGGCTCCTAGGCAGCCCAATTGTTTTGCTAATCAAGATTATTGCAGGCATTGTAACTTTGTAAATTTGTCAGCTTCCCATGAAATAGTTCTGTCAGTTTAGTTAGGTTGCCAGCTAATATTAACATATAAATGAAGTCTCTTTCATCCCATCCTCGA
Organism: Thamnophis elegans; assembly: GCF_009769535.1. Lineage (NCBI taxonomy): Eukaryota > Metazoa > Chordata > Lepidosauria > Squamata > Natricidae > Thamnophis > Thamnophis elegans. Next base: position 43,426,826 of record NC_045554.1, on the reverse strand, counting down.
CCCCTTCACAGTGCTCACCCCTTAATGCTTGCAAAAGAAAATATAAACACAACCAGGAGAAAGAGAGAGAGAGAGAGACAGAGACACAGAGGGACAGAGACAGAGACAGAGAGAGACAGAGAGACAGAGAGACAGAGAGAGAGAGAGAGAGAGAGAGAGACAGAGAGAGACAGAGAGAGAGAGAGAGAGACAGAGACAGAGACAGAGACAGAGAGACAGATAATAGGTTTAGCTCCTTTGTATGCTTAATTCAAATGATGTCTCTCTCTCTCTTTTTACAACTCTAACCTAGATCCTTGGAAATCCTGTAAACAGGGAAAAGTACAATACAAATAAATAAAAATAAAATAAAATTCTGCATTGGCCTCTGTCTCAAATGCTCTTGGACTCACAAGTAGTCAAGCTGGGGGCCTCTGTTGATAACAGCAGGAGATTGATTACAACTAAAATTGTACAAATGGGGAGATGAATGCAGGCCATAGACCCCCAGAGCAGTGCTGGTTGCAATATTTTATGATCAAGATCTTGGAAAAGAAGAAAAAAGAAAAAGAAGGTCAACCAATAACTATGCAGAGACGTATCTAATGGAGAATCCAGAGATCTTGGCTACAAACATTGGATATTGCGACTTTCATCACTTTTTCCCCCTAGATGCCTTCAAAATAATAATGAAAATGTGGGGTCCTTGATTGCTCTCTGGATTTGGTTCTTTTCTTGCAGACTTTTCCTGATCCAGCTGGGCAACATCATCACTGCACTGATGATGTTACCTAGCTGGGTCAAGAAATGTCTGCAAGAAAACAGCCAAGCTCAAAGGATCTCACTGTTCAACCCTGAGCTATAAATATTCTAGCAGAACTGAAAATAGCTTAGGTTCACAGCTGATCTCCAGCACCATCGTTCAAAGGACTCAATCCTTTGGCGCTCAGCCTTCCTTATGGTCCAACTTTCACAGCCATCCATTGCAACTGGGAAAACCATAGCCTTGACTAGACACACTTTTGTTGACAGGATGATGTCTCTGCTTTTTAGGATGCTGTCTAGATTTCCCACAGCTTTCCTCCCCAGGAGCAAGCGTCTTTTAATTTCTTGGATGCAGTCCAGAGATGGGTTTCAAAATTATTTTGAACCTACTCTGTGGGTGTGCCCTCCTTTGTGGGAGTGGCTTGTGACCTGGTGGGAGTGGCTTGCCAGCCATGTGTTTTCTTTCTCTTTCTTTCTTTCTTTCTTTCTTTCTTTCTCTCTCTCTCTCTCTCTCTCTCTCTCTCTCTCCTTCCTTTTGTCTCTCTGTCCCTTTCTCCTTTTTTTCTTTCATCTCTCTCTCACTTTTTCTTTCTTTATTTCTTTATTTCTTTCTTCCTTTCTTTCTCTTTCTCTCTCTGTGTGAGTCTGTCTGTCTGTCTGTCTGTCTGTGTCTCTCTCTCTCTGTGTGTGTGTGTGTGTGTGTGTGTGTGTGTGTGTGTGTGTGTCAGTGGTGGGTTTCAATAAATTTTGGAACCTCTTCTGTAGGTGTGGCCTGCTTTCCGGGTCCACTGGTGGAACCTCTTCTAACCGGTTCAGTAGATTTGACGAACCGGTTCTACCGAACCGGTGCGAACCGGTAGGAACCCAGCTCTGCTGCAGTTCCCACCTGCAGTGGTTATATACTGGTTCTACAAATAAAATACTGGTTATTTGATTGGAAATTAGCCCCTGAAATTTAGCTTTCCCCTCCCCCGTGCTTTTCTGTTGAACACTTACACTCCAGAAGTTCTATATGCCATTGTAAAATCCTAAGATTGCAAGTCTAAGTTTCATTCAATCACAATTGCGTCTTGCTTTCAAAGCCACAATCAGATTATTCCTTTGTACCAGGGTGTAACAATGCCCTGAAACATGAATGAAGCTTGGACAATGTGTTCTCTTGGTGAATTACATCAGTCTTTGTGCTTGTTAGGCTAACATGAAATATATATATATAGATAGAGATAGATATACTTCATGGAGAGAGAAGAAAATTGGACGGCAGTGAGTTTATTAACAAAAACTTGACTCGGGAAATGAGATAGGACTGACGGCAACAAAGCGATTTTAAACTTCTTTGGCGAACAGATTCATGGCTAAATTCTTATTTATTTATTATTTTGTCAAGCATTTATTAGGTAACAGATATGAGTATAAACACAATTATGAATACATGAAATGGATACAAATACAAGGGAACATTAGGACAAGGAGGGTAGGCACCAGTGGTGGGATTCAAATAATTTACCAACCGGTTCTCTGTCCTAATGACCAGGTGGGCAGGTGGGGCTTAGTGGTCATGTGATCATGTGGGCGTGGCCAACTCAACATTACTCAGGTCGATGGGCACTTCGCCTTAGCTGTTCCAATGTAATAAGGGTTAACCGGAGAGGCAGTTTCTGTAAGCAGGGCAATAAAGATGAGGCTAGAAACAGCACCAGAATGTTTCCTTCCTGCCTTCCTTACAGGATTAGCCCTGTAAAGTGGGGGAAAAACGAAGTTTTTTATCTACTACGCTTAGGTCAAACCGAAGGCGGCGTAGTTCTAAGTTGTCTAAGCCCAAAATTTCAAGCCTGGTGCTGTAAGGGATTCTGATGTGAGCAGTGGAGTGGAGGAATCTTCTCGTTAAATATCTCTGGTCTCGCTCAATTGTATTAATGTCCGATATGCAGTGCAGGTTCCAGACAGATGAGCTGTACTCGAGAATTGGTCTAGCAAAGGTTTTATATGCCCTAGTTTGCAACACAATATTACCAGAGAAGAGCCACGTGGTGGCTCAGTGGCTAAGACGCTGAGCTTGTCAATCAGAAAGGTTGGCTGTTTGGCTGTTCGAATTCCTAGCACCACATAACAGAGTGAGCTCCTGCTACTTGTCTCAGCTTCTGCCAACCGAGCAGTTCAAAAGCACGTAAAAATGTAAGTAGAAAAATGGAGACCACCTTTGGTGGGAAGGGAACAGCTTTCTGGTCATGCTGGCCACATGACCATGGAGGCATCTTCGGACAGCGCTGGCTCTTCAGCTTTGAAACGGAGATGAGCACCGCCCCTTAAAGTCGGGAACGACTCGCACATACATGCACGGGGAACATTGCCATTCAATCCACCATAAATCTATCAAGCAGAATAGAGCTGGAAGGGACCTTGGAGGTCTTCTAGTCCAACCCCCTGTTCAAATAGGAGACCCTCCTATAACACTTCAGATAGATTTACAGTTCGGTCTTCTCTTAAAAACCTCCAGTGTTGAAGCGCCTACAGCTTCTAGCTGTAAGCTGGTTAATTGTCCTCGTGGTTAGGTGGTTTCTCCTTAGATCCAGCTTGCCACGGCCTTCCTTTTAGTTGGCCGTTGCTGTGATGAGCATTCGTAATGCAGGCCCCCCGTCTCTGCTTCCTATCTTTAGCCCTGGCACATTGAATGACCGATTATGTGAGTGATGCCTTATTAATACGATGACTCAGCCACTTTCCGATAAGGAGAACAATGCAGGGTCAAAGCTCCAAGCATCTCTTACAGGAATTAATGAGAACATCTTGCTGGTAATGTGGCCCGTGGGCTACTCTGCGGGATTGAAAAGGCCCTTCTTTCTGGCTTCTTGTGCCAACTGGCAAACCCAGCTTTGGAGAATGAGGCATGATGTGATATAACAATTTCCCCCAGATGTTAACTCTGCATCTAGTGGGCAATCTTTACCTCTAGGTGGTATCCTCCTGACATTTGGGACATCACAAACATCTCCTCTAAACTAAACTTTTTACTGGGATTGTGTAAAACAAAAGACGGGGCATCAATCAATTAGGACCCTGTTGCCATCTTAGTATTTTTGGTATACACAAATATACACCGAGGGAGAGAGAGGGGGAGGGAGAGAGGGAGAAATGGAGAGGGAGATATGGAGAGGGAGAGAGGGGAAGAGGGAGTGGGAGAGGGAAAGAGAGGGGGGAGATAGAGAGGGGAGGGAGGGGGAGAGAGAGAGGGAGAAATGGAAAGGGAGAGGGGAAGAGGGAGTGGGGGAGAGAGGGAGACAGTGAGAGGGGTGGGAGACGGGAAGGGAAGGGAGAGAGGGAGAGATGTAGAGGGAGGACGAAGAGGGGGAAGAGGAGTGGAGAGGGGATAGAGGGAGGGGGAGGTAGAGAGGGAAGTGAGTGAGAGTGGGAGAGGGAGATGGAAAGGGAGAGAGGAAGAGAGGGGAAGAGGGAGTGGGAGAGGGAGAGGGGGAGAGGAGAGGGTGAGAGAGAGGGGGGAGATAGAGAGGGAAGGGAGGGAGGGAGAGAGGGAGAGATGGAGAGGGAGAGGGGAAGAGGGGGTGGGAGAGAGAGGGAGAGGGAGATGGTGAGAGGAAGGGAGGGGGAGGTAGAGAGGGGGGAGGGAGAGAGGGAGAGATGGAGAGGGAGAGGGGAAGAGGGAGTGGGAGAGGGGGGAGAGAGGGAAGGGGGAGAGAGAGGAGGGGAGGGAGAGAGGGAAGGGGAGGAGGAGAGTGGGAGAGGGAGATGGAGAGGGAGAGAGGAGAGAGGGGAAGAGGGAGTGGGAGAGGGAGAGAGGGGGGAGACAGAGAAAGGGAGAAGAAGGGAGAGGGGGAGAGGGTGTTTATGTTGTTAAGTGAGACATTTATTAAGTGAGTTTTGCCCCAATGTTGCGATCTTTCTTGCCGCAGCTGTTTAGTGAATCATTGCAGTTATTAAGTTAGTCACAGGGTGGTTAAGGGATTCTAGTTTCTCCACTGATTTTGATTCTCAGAAAGTTGAAGGAGCCCAGGACAATGTGACTATTAAAAGTATGAACCAGTTTCCAATGGTCTGAATTTTGATAAAGTAACCCTGGGGATGCTGCAAATGTCTTAAGTGTGAAATATGTCATGAGTACCTTTCTTCAGTGCCCTTATAACCTTGGACAGTCGTGAAAAGAATGGCTGCAAGTCTAGAAATACCCGTAGTATCTTTGCTTTTATTCTTGTTGTTATTTGTTATTTTCACTTTGCTCCTAAGAAGAGTGAGAGGCTTAAGCCAAATCTTCTGAGCTCCCAGCTCAAGCAAGCTATGATTTAGACTCGCCCTGATTTATAGCTCAGTCTGCTAAATTATGCTGTTCCAGCAAACGGAACCATTTCTTTAATCTCACCTCAAACTTTAGGAGAAAGGTAACGATGCAAACAAGATAAGCAGACAGTTTATCTGAAGATAATTTCAACAGCAGAAGTCAATTCTGGTGACAAAACAGAGCACACGCAGAGGGAGAATGTTTTTCAGACTCAGAGAGTAAGTCATTGTGTTATGGCATTTTATACTAAACATCACACATGTGTTGTAGAGTTCAGGTGGGTTTTCGGTACATTTCACATTTCAATTCAACTGTGGTTGAACATTTAGACAAGAAAAACAAATGCACAGGTACAGTATAGGTGGTACCTTGCTCAATAGTAGTAACTGTGAGAGGGATCTTGGAGTCCTAGTGGACAACCATTTCAATAGGAGCCAGCCGTGTGCAGCAAGTGCCAAAAAGGCCAACACAGTTCTAGGCTGCATAAACAGAGGGATAGAATCAAGATCATGTGAAGTGTTAATACCAGTTTATAATTCCTTGGTAAGAAAGAGTGCAGAAAAGAGCAACAAAGATGATTAGGGGACTGGAGGCCAAAACATATGAAGAATGGTTGCAGGAACTGGGTATGTCTAATTTAATGAAAAGAAGGACCAGGGGAGACATGATAGCAGAGTTTCAATATCTCAGGGGTTGCCCCAAAGAAGAGGGAGTCAAGCTATTCTCCAAAGCACCTGTGGGTAGAACAAGAAGCAATGGGTGGAAACTAATCAAGGAGAGAAGCAACTTAGAACTAAGGAGACATTTCCTAACAGTGAGAACCATTAATCAGTGGAACAACTTGCCTCCAGAAATTGTGAATGCTCCAACACTGGAAGTTTTTAAGAAGATGTTGGATAACCATTTGTCTGAAGGGTTTCCTGCCTAGGCAGGGGGTTGGACTAGAAGACCCCCAAGATTCCTTTCAACTATGTTATTCTATTCTATTCTGTTCTATTCTATTCTATTCTATTCTATTCTATTCTATTCTATATAGTTGGAAAGGTTGGGGCAAGAGAAGGGCAACGACACCATCAAGTAACAGAACCTTGGAGAGCTCCAAAATTTTCTCCTGACTGCAGATTTACTGGAACCTCAATGAAAATATTATTTCTATGAGACTCTGAAACAAAGTGAAGCCTTGAATGGGCAGTCAGCAACTATAGAATAGAATAGAGTTGGAAGGGACCTTGGAGGTCTTCTGGTCCAACCCCCTACTTAGGCAGGAAACCCTACACCACTTCAGACAAATGGTTCTCCAACATCTTCTTAAAAACTTCCAGTGTTGGAGCATTCACAACTTCTGGAGGCAAATTGTTCCACTGACTAATTGTTCTAACTGTCAGGAAATTTCTCCTTAGTTCTAAGATGCTTCTCTCATTGATTACTTTCCACCCATTGCTCCTTGTCCTGCCCTCAGGTGCTTTGGAGAATAGCTTGACTCCCTCTTTTTTGTGGCAGCCCTTGAAATCCTGGAAGACTGCTATCATGTCTCCCTTAGCCCTTCTTTTCATTAAACTAGTCATGCCCAGTTCCTGCAACCGTTGCTCATATGTTTTAGCCTCCAGTTCCCTAATCATCTTCGTTGCTCTTCCCTGCACTCTTTCTAGAGTCTCCACATCTTTTTTACATCGTGGTGACCAAAACTGGACACAGTATTCCAAGTGTGGCCTTACCAAGGCATTATAAAGTGGTATTAACACTTCACGTGATCTTGATTCTACTACTCTGTTTATGCAGCCTAGAACTGTGTTGGCTTCTTTTGGCAGCTGCTGCACACCGCTGGCTCATATTTAATAATTTAATCTATATTGTGGGAGATCTTTATGGTCTCTGCAAAAATTGTCTAGATAGCAGATGAAAAGAAAAAGTCCTCCTTAAATAACCTCTTCATGTTGGAGGAAGATGGCCAGGATGTAGCTTCTCGATGTTTCCATGAACGTTTACATCTTCTTCTAGGCACTTTAGAACCCAAAGATTGGATTGTGTGAAACGTACAATTTATCCCTTTGAAGGGATATTATAACTTCTGCTAAATGCTAAAAAATATATATCAAAGATGTGAATTAAGGCTTGTAGGATAGGAAGTTGATCTGTGTGGCAAACGCAACCCCAGTTGGGCTAAAACTGGATTTTCACTGCCCCGTTTTATTAATTCAAAGCACGCTCCGAGATTGACAAGCCTTTTGCGGTAAAGAAAAACTCCATATTTTGACAGTCGAATAGATCTTCTTATTTCAAAGGAAAGTTTCCAGGTCGTGGGTCCCAATAACCATTTTACATTTTATGTTATCCAAATGTTCATGTACGGACTGAAATCACAAATGGAAAATATACTTTAATTAAGTGGAATGCCTGTCTTTGCTCAAAGATTGGAAGCAAATAATTTCCAGGGCTTGTTCATAACGATATAATATATTTCAGATGGCAGCACAAATGTAGACTTGTATCCAAATTGGGGAATGTTTCTTGACTAATATGTTCTTTTGGTTTCCCCGCCACACTTCAGCACTTTAAATTTTTTTTAATTAAATTGCCTTTTTTTTTTTTTTTCATTCCTATTGATTAGGAAACCTTTGCTGGAGGAAAAAAAAAAGAACCTGGCAAGCTCTTATGAAGCCTTTTACACATCAGTGACTTGCTAAAAATGTACAGACGTCTTAACAACTTTGCAAACTATACAGTATCCCTGCCTGTTGTAAATACACTACCTAAA